>NW_007250600.1:327140-411730 GCF_000164805.1 Carlito syrichta
TTTACATGTAACTAATGAAATTGCTTAATTGCAGAAGAAAGAAAGAGCTCAGGGAGTACATTGAGTCTGGACAGTGGTCACTATGTATATTAATTTGTTGTGGCTCTTGTATCAAAGTGTCCCAAGGTCAGTGGCTTAAAAAAAAGGAAATTATTCTTCCACAGCTTGGAAAATAGAAGTTTAAGAAGTGTTGGCGGTATTGGTACCTTCTGGAGGCCCCAAGGAAGAATGCATTCCATGCCTCTTTCTTAACTTCTGTGACTTTGGATATCCTTGATATTCCTTGGCTTGTAAATGCCTCCTTCTAATATTTACCTCTGTTTTTAAATGACTTTCTCCTCTGTGTGACTATGTCTCCCAAATCTCCCTCTTCTTTCTTTTCTAAGGACACAGGCCATTGGATTTAGGGCCCACTCTAAATCTAGTATAATGTCATCTTGACATCCTTAACTTAATTTCATTTCCAAAGACCCTAGTTTCAAAGAAAGTCACATTAACCAGGTACCAGGGGATAGGACTTGGATGTACCTTTGTAGGAAGACACAATTCAGCCACCTATACTGTGTTTTACAGAAAGAATAAAGAGAGTAGGCAATCTTCAGGACAAGGTTCAGTGGAGATCACTTGAGAGCATCTTCTGTGTGATAAAGGGATCTCATTTACAGTCTATTCTACTAAACTATGAGTTCCCTGAAGGCACAGACTAAATCTCCTTTTTTTCTTCCTATCCCCAGGGCTTAGCATATTGCCTGATGCATGGAAGACACTCTGTAAATGTTTGCTGACTTGAGCTCTATTTTAGTCAACTCCAGCTGCCATAACAAAATACCATAAACTGGGAGGCTAAAACAACAGAAATATATTTTCTCACAGTTCTAGTGGCTAGAAGTCTGAAACCAGGGTGCCAGTATGGTCAGGTTCTGACAAGGGCCCTCTTCTTGGCTGGCAGACAGCTGCCTTCTCACTGTGTCCTCACATGGCAGAGAGATAGAGAAAGTGAGAGGGCTCTCTGGTGTCTCTTTTATAAAGGCACTAATCCCATCACAAGGGCCCCACCCTCATGACCTCATCTAAAGCTAATTATTTCCCAAATCTCACTCCATCTCCACATACTATCACATCTGGTTTAGAGTTTCAACACACGGATTCTGGAGCAGCATAATTCTGTCCACGGCAAGCTCATATCCAATTGAGAGCCAAGAATCCTTTGAAGAAGAGTCCTGTAACAGTTGTTTGAAAATTTTCTTGCTATAGAAAAGGATCCATTCTCATTGTTAGATATAGTGATGAATAGACTGTTCTCAAAACTGTACTTTCCTCTTGCATACACACAAACTCTTCCACCTTTTCAAGATCACTATAATATATAACTATATAAACTCAAAAGAAACAAGGGTACAGACTCTAAGCCAGAGTCAAGGTGCACACATGAAAAGTTCTATACAAATTCAAAACATTGTTATTAATGTTGGATTCAACCCATTATGAATATAAGCCTGTTCCCCTATTCCTCTGCAAAATACCTTCTTCCTTTCATTCTTTTATTCCTTTGCTCAGACCAGACCTCTTCCTTTAGATGGTTCTTTGGGGGTACATCCCTTGCCTTGAATCCAGGAAAGCTTCTCCCCCAACCAAGAAATGGCCTGACAGTTCAAGATCATTTCTAAATGAAACTAGCTTGAGACCTCTGACAAGAAAGGAAGTATTCTGCTCAACTATCCCAATTTAAAAAGCAACCCAATAATAACATTCTATCCATGCACTCCAGCAGAATCTGAGAAATGATTCTGAGAAATTTTTAGGCCACATAAGATAGCCCAACAATTTTCCGGAAAGACTAATAGTTTTACAAGAATGCTCTTAAAGCATTCACTAAACCAGAAGTTAAAATATTTCAATGCTTATATTTATATGTTTATTACCTCCAAATTATAAGTTCCTTTGAAATAAGGAATTTTCTTGTTTATCATTGAATTTTCAGTGCTTAGTACATCGTGAGGATTTTGATAATCTCAATAACCCAACAGACTGACCTGCCTAGTCTCTCCTGTCTCATAGATGTGGCAGAAGAAGTTCAAGATTGTGAGTGATATGACCAGGATTCTGAGGGAACACTTCTCTGAGGAGGTGAGAAAGTGGCATTCAGGTAGAATCCTAAATAATGAAGAGGCAGTCGTGAGATAATGTGGGAAAATAGAGTGCTTCTTTGATCTGTTCAGGCTGCTGTAACAAAATACTTTAGCTAGGTAATTTATAAGCAACATACATGTATTGCTCATGGTTTTGGAGTCCAAGAAACCCAAGATGAGGGTGTCAACAATTTGCTCACTCTGTATTTCAAAGATGACACCTTTTTGATAAGTACCGACATGATGGTAGCTTTTTTTATAAGGGCACTAATCCTACTTGTGGGTGGAGCCCTCATAATTTAACCGCTTCCTAAAGACCCTACCTCTCAATACCACAACAGAAATTAAGTTTCAGTGTGATTGTTTTAGTGGTATAAATGTATGGGATACAAGTGAAGCTTTGTTACATGGATGTATTGCATAGTGGTGAAATTTGGGCTTTTTGAATATTCATCACTAGAATAAAGTATGTTGCACCCATTAAGTAAGTTATCATCATCACCTCTCCCCATTCTTTGTCTCCAATGTCTAGCATTCCACTCTGTATGGCCATGTATACACATTTCCCTCCCACTTATAAGTGAGAGCATGCTGCTGCTGCAAAAGACATAATTTTACTCTTTTCATGGCTGAATAGTATTCCATGATGTGCATATACCACATTTTTCTATACCCAATCATCCATTGATGGTTACTAGGATTGATTCCATATCTTTACTATTGTGAATACTGCTGTGGGAAACATACAGTTGCAAGTATATTTTTTATTTGATTATTTATTTTCCTTTGAGTAGATATCCAGTAGTGGGATTACTGGATCAAAGGATAGTTCTATTTTTAGTTCTTTGGGAAATCTCCATACTGTTTTCCATGGAGTCAACATGAATTTTAGAGGAACACAAGCAACCAGACCCTGCCTAGTTCTAAGCAAATGCAAAAGTTTTCAGAGAGAACCAGTTTAGCATTTTTAAAGGATGAAGAGGAAGCCTGTGTAATTGAGCAAAGTGAATGAGCAGCATTGTTGAGATACTGGAGATGAGGTCAAAGAAAGGCTGGCCTTTAGGAGCCGAGGAGTTGAAATATTGCCCTGGTTGTGATAGGCTGCTGTTTTAGGGTTTTGAGCAGGAAACAGGTGGGTAGAGACCTTGTTTTTGCTTTTGAAAGATTAGAGCCACTTAATTTGGGTTGCTATCAAAAATCTACTTGGTGCCATTCTGGTGCTGAGATACGCCCTCTGATTAAAGATTATTGTATATGCTATAAATACTACCAACAGAGAAGTGATAGAGAAGTCCTTGCAGAAAAAAACTTTCAATCACCTTAAGTCCCAGATGGAGAAAGGGATGAAAACTATTTGTATTAGAACCCATAGTCTCTGTTGTGGACTGAACTGTGTGTCTCTAAATTTATATGTTGAAGCCCTAACCCCTAATGTGACTATTTGGAAACAGAGCGTTTAAAGAAGTAACTAAGGTTAAATGAGGTCATAAGGGTGGGACCCTAATCAAGTATGACTAGTGTTTTTATAAGAGGAGAAATTGACACCACAAATGTGTGCACAAAGAAACGACCATGTGAGAACATAGCGAGAAGGCAGCCATCTGTAAGATGAGGAGAGAGGCTTCAAGAGAAGCCAACCCTGTCAGCACCTTTTTTTTTTTATAAAGATGTTGGGTACAATTCAGGGTTAGGTATACAAATGTTGATTATGCAGGTACGCTTGTTGATGAGGTATGGCCCTCCCTCCGCTAGCAGTTTCCCTCATCTGCCAATCCCACCCCCCTCTCCTGACAGTCTCCCACTACTGCCAATCACTTTCTTATAGTATTATAATTGTTCAAGGTCTGCTTATGAGTGAGAACATATGGTACTCTGTTCTTTGTTTCTGTGATAGATCACTGAATATGCAACTTGGATGGGTTTAGAGTCGATCATACCCTGTCAGCACCTTTCTCTTGGACCTCCAGGCTCCAGAATAGTGAGAAATAAGTTTCTGTTTTCTATGGTATTTTGTTAGGGCAACACTAGCAAACTAATACAGTCTCCAATCATGCACTTAGCCTCTTAAAATCCAAATGTCAGCATATCTTACCCTATCCTGCTTTATCTGAGACTGAGGGGGTTGCTGGGACATAAAGCATTCAGTACCAATACCTGAAAGTGCCAGATGAACCAGGACATATTGGTCATTTGATACCACCACAATCTTCCCACATTCAGTCCTTGAGAAAGGACGGGAAAGAGAAGTGAATGGTGACTTCAAAAAAAGCTTCATTTTCTACTGCTTATCATCCAGAGCATACCACTGACCCAGACCTGTGGTGGACAGCTCAGAACATCATCACGGAGAAGGAGACACCATTTTTAAAGGTTTTAGTTGATGGATATTTATACAGCGTTAACCATGTGCCAGGCCCTGTACTAGATGCTTCACATTCAGGAACTCAAATAATCTTCAACAGTGCTATGAGGTGGGCACCATTATTATCCACATTTTAGAGATGGGAAAATGAAGGAATAGAGAGGTGAAATACTGGCCCAAGGTCCTACAGTTAGAAAGTAGCTGAGCCAGGATTCCCTCCAGTGTGCATACTCTTAACTATCATGGCAAGTACAGTACATTGCCTTTGGATTCAAGGAATCTCTGTCATGAATGGACCGCTGTAACACATCAGCAAATCTAAGTACCTAATGCAACCTACGTGACAAGTTTTACTGATTTATTTTTTTCATGAATATCTTTGGCAATGACCTTGATACTAGATGGCAAGAAGGTTTCAGAAACATCAGCTGTATCTGTCTGGGTGGCCCTGAAACAACCTCGTAGGGATTTTAAGAAGTTTAATTAAGATAACTCACCAAAAGCAGAGCCCTTAGAGTACAGGAGCCCCTCCATAAATATTGATTAATAATAATAACAGCCACTCCTCTACTTGAATTTCTTCTTATTGCTAATCTCTGCATTAGCTTTAAGATTTTCAGATCTTCCAAGCAGAGACTCAAGAGCTAAGTAATCTTCCAATTCAACAGCTTGGACAAACTTCAACTGAACAGATTCAAAAGACAAGGTCAGAGCATCCTCACGTTGGTGACCAACACTCAGAAGAAAAGAGGCTGCCTGGTTCTCATGATGGAAAAACTCTGTGGCTGATTCTGCCTAGCTGGTGAACGAAGCACAAAAGCAGTAACCTATCCCATCTCGCATTTCATAGATAACACCTTAAAAGGCGCCAGCTTATTTACAGTGAACATTTGGCTGTGGGTCCTCTCTGATGTAAGTGAATTTCAAAATACTTTAAATTCAGGATAAAGCAGTGAAATGGGAAAATCTTTACACTCCAATAAGACATCATTACTGGCAAGCATATTGCACTTTCAATATCAGACTGAAAACCACCAGTGCGTGAAAGGGAATGAGGGCATCAGCATGGGCATCGGCCAGCGCAATAGATAGGATCCTGTTAGGAAGGAAGAAGCTCTAGGGGTTCCTTAGAAAGAACACCCCCCACTTTGTCAACCATTTGAGGTTTCCAAAGACGGCATCACTTTGAGTCTACATTCTGGACAAGGATTGGGGTGGGAAGTGTAGATCCTGTTTGCGTCTGTACAATTATTCTAGGGTGTACTGACTTTTATTAGTGAAAGAGGATAAGAGGGAAGGTTAGGCAGGGATCATGAGCATTTAGATTGCACAACTAAGAAACTGATGAATGGAAAGTACTGGTTGCTGTGATACAGAAAAGGGAAGACGAAGAGCAGACACCAGAAGTCCCTGAAATTGGCCAGTTGCTCTTAAATAAGGTTCTCAAGTACAGACAAAGGAAGGAAGGGAAAGAGAGAAAATGAAGAGGTAGAGAGGGAGGAAGGACAGAAGGAAATAAGGGCAAGAGGGAAGGAGGAAGGGAAAGGAGAGAAAGAAAGAGAAAAAGAAAAAGTGAAGGAAATCAGTTGAGAGGAAGGATGACCAAAAGGTGGTGAGAGAAGGAGTTTACATTTATTGAGGATGCCAACCCCTGGGTAGATATTTTCTGGTTAATTCTGTGAGGGAAGACTCTCCTGCCTTTATTTATGCATAAAGACACTGAAACTCAGAGAAGCTGAAATTCTTTATGGTCAAATGGCTGATTGAAAGCCCAAAGCTCTTTCCACCCCAATATGCCACTGGCTCTTCCCCAGTTTTTCATGAGCCAAATGTTCAGAGAGGCAAGTTCAAGGCAATTAAAAATGCCAGGAATGCCTAGTATCACTTATTTTCTACTCTGTGTCAGTCACTGTGCTAGACACATTCAGACAGTGTTCCATTTAATCTTTAAAACAATATCTCCATTTTACAGATAGAAATGCAGAGGCTCAGAAAAGCCTGACTGAGACCTACTCTGCAGAAAAGTCAGGATTTCTTTTTTTTTTTGAGTTAGAGTCTCACTCTGTCACCCAGGCTGGAGTGCAGTAGCATGCTCACAGCCACCGCAGCCTCAACCTGCTGGGTTCAGGTGATCCTTCCACCTCAGCCTTCTAAGTACCTAGAACCACAGGCATGTGCCACCATGCCCAGCTGATTTTTTTATTTATTGTAGAGACAAGGTCTCACCATGTAGCTCAGGCTGGTCTTGAACCCCTGAGCTCAGGTAATCCTCTCGCCTCTGCCTCTCAAAGTGTTGGGATTACAGGCATGAGCCACCATGCCCTGCTCAAGGCAGGATTCTTATCTGGAAGTGTCTTCATTTAGAACCATTAGCTGCAGTTCAAGTCCCAGCACAGCTATTAATGAGTGACTAAGAAGCTTCTACCTTTATAAGCCTGCAGCTAGCTAAATAATGGCTCCCACAGAGATGTCTATGTCTTATACTTCAAAACCTATAACTATATTACTTTTCATGGCAACAAGGACTTTCCAATGACCAATGTGAGATGGGAATATTATCCTGGATTATCTGGGAGGACCTGATGTAATCACAAGGTGTCCTTACAAAGCAAAGTCACACAGAAGGATCAATCAGAGAGAGATGAAGATGTCATGTTGCTGGTTTAAAGACTGGAGGGAGTTATGAACCAAGGAATTCATGTGGCCTTTAGATGCTGGAAATGACAAGGAAACAGCATATCCTTTAGAGACTCCAGAAGAAAACACAGGCCTAATGAGAACTTGATTTTAGCCCAGTAAGATTCATTTTGGACTTCTGACTTCTAGAACAAGATAATCAATCTGTGCTGTTTTAAGCCACTAAATTTATGGTAATGTATGACAGCAGCAATAGAAAACTCGTATAGCGCCTCGGTTTTCTCACCTGTCAAAAGGAAATTGTAATCTTGAACCTGCTTGTTTTATGTGGCTTGTTGAGGATAAAATGTCTTATGTTGGCCCTCGGACACTTAACACGGACTATGGTGCCCAAACCAGTTTCTTCCTGCTCAAAGAAGGTTCATGTAGGCTTCCTTAATCTCAGTCTATGTTCTTTCAAAGTTCTCTGTTCTGTTTGGTCAAGAAAACAGTCAGTTGGTCTTCTGGGCTTAATGAAAAACGAAACCAAACAAAAGAAAGCAGAGACTGAAGATGGAGTGGGGAGAATCAATCCTGATGACATTGTTAGAGTCACTGGATTCAGCTTTGCCTGAAGCCAATTTAAACTTAACTTTTCAGTTAGGCAAGCCGAGAAATTCTTATTTTTCTTAAGCTGGTTTGAGATTGAGTTACATATAGCCTAAAGTATATGGGGTATCTTATAATGTATCAGGCTTTGTTTCACAAATCTTTGTTGCATCAATTCTATAAGTAGAAGTATAACTTCTTTTAATAGATGAGAAAACTGAGACACCAATTAGTTAAATGACTTTCCCTAAGTGTCATAGCTCATAAGTAATAGTGGATTTCAAACTCAATTTTGAGTCTAAAGCCTTTGCTCTTTTCCCAGTACCAATTTTTAACATTCGTTTAACTTGAGCACAACTTGGGGGGCCATAAAGTCACATTGAAAATGCTATTTCTCTCAGGTCTTTACTCTGGCACTAAAAATAATAGATCACAGTTGTTGTTAAGGCCTATGATGGAACCTCTTAAAATCTCTGGTGAAAATCTTATTAAGTTTCTGTTCAGAATGTAATGCTTGGTAGTAAAAAGATACAAGCTCTTTGTAAAACAGTTTATATCAGAAAACATGTTGTAAAAGCTGTTGGCCACCAGGTAGTTGTCCAAGGAGTCATTTTACTTCAATTCAAATACCACCTAGAATACTTAACAGTTGGCAATTTCTGTTAGGGAGTTGTTTGTTTGTATGTTACTATGTAGGGGAGATTGAAAATTGCATCTAGAATATAATCCCCAACATCCTTCTCCTCCTTACCCTCTCTGTGTTTATCTGCATAGCTGACTTTTTGTTGGTGGTGGTGGTGGTGGCATGTTGATCTGGGCTTTTGGGTAGGTGAGAAGGAGTCTTTTGTTTTGTTTATGATCTAGAGATCATAAACTCCAGTGCCTACAGGAGTATGTAAATGAGCAAGCAGCCAGGTTTGTATTTCTTTTTCAAAGATCCTTGATCTTTCTCTTTACAAAAAGATATTTAAGCATGGAGAATAGTCAGCCAGGTACAGCGGCTCACACTTGTAGTGCCAGCTACTTGGAAGAGTCACTTGAACCCAGAAGTTTAAATCAAGTCTGGGCAACTCAACAAGATCCTATCTACAGCTCTTTAAAAAAAAAATCAAATAAATGGAGAATTATTGTTTGCATCCAGAATAAAATATGAAATCTTGAAATATGCGTGTCTTCTATTTTTCATTTCCTACCTTCAAAGAGGCACAGAAATAAGAGAAATAAGCACGAGTGGCATCGAGCCTTGGTGATGGGGACAGAGTGGGGAGTGAATGTTGGAGCTGAGACAGACTGAAGGTGTGTGTCACCGGGCAGCCCCAGAGACTGGGCCATCCTTAACAGAAGTCTGTGAGGCAGAGGGAACAGATTGGATGGCACAGCTAATATATTCAGACTGGGACAATCTTGAGACATATGTAAGGCTAAACGTCTAACAGAGGTCTAGAAGAGCTGGAATGGAGGTTTCTTGAGGGTCGGTCCCATGTTTGCCTTGTTCTTATAATCATTGTGTAGGGCAGTGTCTGGCATAGTGTAGGCGGGCAATAAATGTTTTCTGAATGAATCGATCAATGAAGAAATGAATGAATGCTACATCAAGATTCAGGCAAGAAACTGTACCTGAAAATGAGTGCTTTGGAGTGTTTCTATATAGATTCATTTGCTAAAACCATGTGATTTAATAGGGTAGCCTAAGCAGAGAGTGAATAGACAAAGATCAAAAGAGAACCAAGGAGAGATTCTCCTGTGGAAAGACATTTAAAGGTGCCGTGGGGCATTTAGAAGGGCTGGTAGGAGGGAAAAGAGGAGTCCATGAAGCGAACATTACAGGCCGACAACAGAGAGATCATATCAAAAAGTGGGTCTTCTATTCTGAGGCTTAGAACCATTACATCAGTCTTCAGAGAAGCCACAGCTTGGAATCCTAGAAGGATGAGGGCCTGCTGGCACCTGAACAAGAAAAGAGTTGCAGAAAAAGCAGCAGAGCCGAAAACCTCCCCAGCTTGTTAAATCCTGCTTGAGGCAAAGGAAAGCAGCCTCTGAGCCCAGCAGATTCCAGGAAACTGTCAAAAGAAGGAATTGCCCTCCCCAAGACGGCACAACCACCACCTCCCAACAGGGCCAAGAAACCTACCCAGGGTGTCATTGAGCAGGCCTCACAGTGGCAAGAGAAGCCAACCTGCCAGTGGTTATTGATCTTCCATTGTCTCACTTTGTCTCTCCAAGCAATTCCAAAGATTCACCCATTCCCCTTGAGTCTGAGCTGCTCGCAACAAAATGAAAGTATTTTCACACTCAGCAACTATGATCTTGCTAACCATGCGCAGTCTTTGATTAATGATTTTGTTCATAATTTAGTCATCTCCTTACTGTCTTCCCTGAGTAACCCCCAAGTTATTGCCAGTTATGTAGAAAGGACATTGTACTGGTGTACAGGGAAAATTACTGAAGTGGCAGGACTTGAAATTGATCTTCAAAGGACAATAGTGTTATTTATTTTTAATTTTTACTGATGCTTTAAATGTTCTTTGGAAAAGAGGAAGGACCTTTGCTGATTCTATTGGGGGAGAGGGAAAGAAATCTAAAACATTCTACTCTAAAGATTAATCAGACCTTTGTACATTACATAGTTCCTTGCGCCAGGCCCTACATAAGGACTTAATAAATATTTGGTTAAGTAAATGCAAGCAATCAGAGGACATTCACTCACAGACAGCTGTTATTGTAGGTGACATACAAAGATCAAGGTAAAAAAATTACTCTTCCAGTTGCGAGAGGTGGTTACCTCCTGGACCTAAGTCACTCACTATTCACTTCAAGCCAGATGCTCAAAGTCATCGTTGACATTTCTTCTGCTGCCTCATTTAGTCCTTAACCAAGCTATTTGATTTTACTTCACAAATCTCTTTCATAGCCCTGTATTGCTTTCAGCCTGCATTGCTACTGTCACTAGCTTCTTCTAGGGTTTATCACCTTGAACTAGAAAGCATTGCAAAAACTGTCTCTCTTCTTGTTCTAGCCAGGAGGCATTTGTTGTAGTAACTATATTCTGTACTACTGCTAATTGTCTTTGTCAAATAAAACAAATATATTATTCCCTTATTTTTAAAAAAAAGCTCTTAGAAATCTAAATTTTTCCAGAATAAGGTCCAAACTCCTTACAGAATTTTCCAGTCTAATCCTCTTCTACTTCTCCCATTTCAACCTGTACCCCAGCTATTCTGGGTTTCTCACTGCTCTCAGAATGAATGCATCAGGCTCCAGGATGCTCTTATACCTTTGCCTCCCTTTCCCCAGAATCCCTTTCCCTCTTTTCTTGCAGAGCAATTTAACTCCCATGATCCCTTTGACAGTCCTTCATGGGCCTCAAACTGAGTCCCACTTTCCCTATCCCACTCTATCTATTGTCTCAGTGATGAGGCAAAAGACCCATCATTACCTGTTTTGGGGGAGCTGCAAGAGAGAGCAAGATAGAGTTTTAACTCTGCTATTTATTTTTTGAAATATCATCAGAGTGGAAAAAACAAATGACACCATATCCACTCAACATGCGGGGGAGTGAAAGGGGACAGTGTCAGGCTGAAAGTGTCAAAGCAAAGTAACATGCAGAAAATGGTAGAGCTGCTCTCTGGCCCTGTATGCTCCTTGCCCACCTGCGAAGCAGCTCCACCAGATCCCAGGGAGCACCTGACCACTGTTCTCACCCAGAATTCTAGGAAAAGAGCCCCAGCCCTCAGCAGGGGCCCAGGACAACCTGCTCTTTCCTGCCAGGAAAGCCAAGACTGGTGATTGCTTCTTAAAAACTCTACTGTGGGAGGTCGACATTTTCCCTCCAAAAAATGTAGCAGCTCCAGGAGAAATGAAGCACAAAACTTGATTTTTGCTACTGAAAAAAAAGCCCATTTATCAACATGGTCTAATAAGCAAACAATACAGAAGAATATACAATGACAACTACGTCTACTTCTCAACACCTTATCCCCCACACTTGCTGTGCATCCACTAAAGACATGCTATCTAGTACAAAAATAAGTGCACCTTTCAAAACTAAATAGAAACACAGTAAAAATGCTCATCAACACCTTTCAATTTTTGCTTAAAATATACTTGAAGATCACTCCATATAAACCCATGGATGCCTCCGTCCTTTCTACCTGCACAGTATTCAACTGCGTGAATGTGCCATAATTAATTTAGCTTCCCTACCAATAGGCTCTTGCCTTGTTTTTGGTCTTTAGCTGTTAAAATTGTTGTTGTCCCAAATAGGTTACAACTATGTCATGGTGCACACATGTCAGTATATGTGACATCAGTTCGCAAAAGAGAAGACTCTGGGTCAAAAGTTATGAAAGTACAGATTTTTTTTTTAATGAAGGTCTTTCTGTGGATGGTTGATCCCAGGAGTTGCGAGTCACTCCACAGGGGCTTGGTGGGCTTCTATGAAGAACAGCTGGCTCTAAAGACAAGGACTGGCATGACATGGCCCTGTACAGTAAAGCTGCATGTGGTGTTTGGTGTTTTCAAGCCTATTGGTCTATATATAACCCTTAGTATGACATTCAAGATCTTTTATGATCTGACACATTATATAATAATGTGATTTAGACCTAATCTACAAGCCAAGTCTCTGCTCAAAAATTTGAAAGCGGACAAAAAGAGGTGCCAAGATGGACTCAGATTATGGTTAACTTTCCCCAAAAGCACATCTCATGTGCTGACCCCATGTTATAAAGTCTTCCTAATCTGGTTCCAAGTCAATACAGCCTCCCCTGTATATCCCATAACAGTCATTAGCCACATCCCAAGAGATAGAAAAGAGACTATAGCAATTTAAATCAAAACCACATCGGGATACCACCTAACACCAGTAAGAATGACCATCATTAATAAAACAAACAACAGATGATGGTGAGAATGCGGAGAAAAAGGAAAGCTTCTGCATTGCTGGTGGGAATGCAAACTGGTGCAACCTCTTTGGAAGACAGCATGGTGGTACCGAAAGAACTAGAAATTGACCTTTCTTATGACCCAGCAATTTCCCTATTGGGAATATACTCAGAGGAACTCAAATCATTCTACAAAAAAGATACCTGCACACGTACGTTTGTTGCAGCTCTATTCACAATAGCAAACACATGGAACCAATCATGTTGCCCATCGAAGCTGGACTGGATTTAAAAAATGTGGTGCATATACACAATGGAATATTATCCAGCCATAAAGAAGGACAAACATATGGACTTCGTAGCAACTTGGATGGATTTAGAGTCGATCATACTCAGTGACATGTCACAGAAACAAAGAATAGAGTACCATATGTTCTCACTCATGAGTGGACCTTGAACAGTTATAATACTATAAGAAAGGGATTGTCAGTAGTGGGAAACTCCCAGGGGAGGGAAGGGCATACCTCATCAACAAGGGTACTTGCATAATTAACATGTGTATACCTAACCCTGAATTGTACCCCACATCTTTATAATTTAAAAAAATTCTTTTTGTTTTTGTTTGTTTATAGCAATTTAAGACTTTTATACCCAACTAGGAATAAAGTTGTAGATCTGGAGTGACTAACTCATATACCTACAGGGCTCGACCTGCACATATATTACAGAGTCATGGCCACAGCTGTGTGGAGCTTGAACTGAAGAGCTCAGGTCCCATCCAAAGGGGGCAGTCACTACTCAGTTCAGCTCAGCTCAGCTCAGCTGTTTCATGCGAAAGCTGGCCAAGCATCACAAAACTTCACACGGCATCAAGACAAATTAGAAATCCAGATTTGTATGTAAAGCCTCCTAATTCTGAAGAATTCAAAAATAAGATTTTAAAAAGTAAATCCTATGCAGGGTGAAAAAATACATACACACACACACACACACACACACACACACACACATACATATATCCAGATTAAGTCCAAGGGGGCCCTCAGACCTCTCTGATGTAGGTGTTTTCAGGTTATTGACATTCTGTTCCCTCTTCTTCTCCAAACAGGTTCACCTTAATCTCAGTATTGGTGCCTTCAAGCCCAAGTAATAGAAATACTACAGAGATCTCCAGTTCACAGCTAATACAGTGCTGAAAAAATACTCATTTTTATTGAAATGAAAGTTCCAAAGGTCAGTCCTACCCTATGCTGCATCTGAGGGTCTGAGACTCACACATTTAGCACTTTGAGAATCTCAAAAACTAGATAGTTAAGAGTGACAGTGGGTAATATCAGCTGATAAAATGAATGGCTTGCATTAAAAAGGCAGTGAACAATCGAATCAACTTGAGAAAGCTATGTTGCTTCATTATCAACACTAAAACTGCTTCATTACTGGAGCCTTCTTGACCACTTCTCATCTCCCAGGTGGTGTTCTTTCCTTGATTCTTTGAAACGAGATGTGTGCTCCTTCCTGAAGTACCTCAGAGGAAGAGCAGAAAATCCGGGGGCTCCTCACACCCATCCTTGCCATCACCCCTTTGAGTGGGATGTGCAAATTTGCTTCTCCTTGGAACAGCCTCTTGTACATATGGCATGTTCTTGGAGGAGATGTGGCTGCATCTCAGGGAACTCACCAGGGACAGGGTTGGCACCTTCCTCATCAGAACAAGAACAGGGCAATACATGTCTTCAGGTTAACAATCAATGTCACTCCAAATATGGCTACCATTGTGTGGGCAAGAAAACAAGCATGGATTAGATGTTGTTTGACCCTGATTTCTTGTTATTATGTGGAAATGGATAACACTTAGATTTAAAGTTTTCCATGCTTATTAGCTAAACCTTGCTGGAAAATCAAAAGCACTTCTCTATATACCCGCCTCTACTGACTTCTCAGCACATAATATCAGTATTCTTGATAATATGGCCCTGATTTATTTATGGAAAACTGTATCTCTTCCCTTTTGGCTTTGAGTCTGTGGGACTGTTTTCCAGACTTTCTTCTTACCCTAGTCAAAGAGTGGAACCATTTTTTCAATCCTTCCTGGTTCATTCCACAAATACTTAATGAACATCTGCTTAGCTTCTGACACTGACCTTGGTGTTGAAAACATAGATTGATAATTAATAGTCAGTATCTTCTCACTTCTGACCTTAAGGAATTGCATGCTAATGTACAATCCAGTTTCCTTTGATCTAGTCTAGGCTAATTGGTAAGCTTCCCCTTTGGAATTAGAATAACACAATAGCGAAGATGATTGGACTGCTCTATTCCAGCTTGGCACCCTTATGAGACACTGGAGGAGTCCCTGATTCTTGGACCACCAGAATTGCTTACATTTCTATCCACAGTGACTCTTAGGTGCTTACTCATTCTGTTTCCCATTTTCCAGGTTTCTCTTCAATTCCATGAATACCTAATATATTTCCAACAAATTCTTTTTTGTTTTTGTTTGTTGGTGTCTGTTTTCATTGCTTAGAAGCAGAGAACATTCATTGATGTTGGGCGCTGCTTCCCAGTCTGTCTATCTGAGCACCCAAGTTGGCTTGGGTACCTCATCTTTCCAAACCCTAGAGTGTTTTTTTACATTAGAGCTTTACAAAGACAGCTAGTTGAAAATAACTAAACACATGCTGTAAAATACATTTCATGCAGTTTGACTCCCTCTCTCTCTCTCTCTTTTCTCTCAAAGCCCTTCCTCTCCAAATCAGTAATATCTAAAGCACAATTTTAATAATAAGTATCAGTGTCTTCTCACAAGGGTATTGATGAAGTTCTCAGGCATCAGTGGCTAGGAAAATAAGTAATAGTGGCCCTGTTCTTGCCTATCTTGGTTGAGCTAACACACTTCCCTATATCTCAGTGATTGGCATGGCTCACTGTTGTGGAACATGCTTGTACATTCTACTTAGTAATTGCTTTGTATCAGGGTAAACATTCTAGCAGCTTGTCTTTCAGACTCTGTGTAGTATAGCTTCCAGCAAATCCTGTAGGGAATGTGAGATACACCACAAATGCAGCCTGGCTCTTTCTAAGATGAGCTCCTACATGGAAGCAGCAAACATAAATAGTTTTGGTTGCTTTCAGAATCCAGACAGATAATGTAAACAAGGAAAGAAAGCTGGATGTAAGGACATATAAGGTGTTGGGAGCCTCCAAACAAGACAACCTGTGCTACCTGCAGACCCAGCCACCACTCAGCAGCTCCATGTAGTCATGTGAGACCACGACTGCCAGATCTTCCTGTTTTTCAAGACAAATTGGAAATCTGGATCTTTAGATGAAATCTACCAATTTTTACATGCTGGCAATAAAATAAAAAGGAATTAATACTTTAAGGACTATACAAAACTTGTTTGTGAGAAGGTTTTAGCCCGTGGACTGCCAGTTTTCAGCTCTGGGTCTTCCTTCACCTGTTTTACAACACGTCTCACCCATGTATCAGCTTGCTGTGCTTCTGGGTATCTTGAGCTTTATATTTTGGTTCATTCTTATTTGGTGGCCTTGTTTGGAACTAATAACATTTTCCTAGTCTACTTGCTTTATGGTATTGCTTAAGGCATCATCCAGGCTCCAATCTTCATGGGATCTTGACCTCATTCCAGAGCATCCAACCTCCAGCCTCTGTTTGAATGCTTTTCATGACAGGGGATTTACCACTGCCCATCAAATGTCTCCATTAAGAAGCCTTATAACATACTGAAAGGATGTGGAATTTTTGAAGTAAAAAAATGGTTTGATATTGACTTCGTCACTCAGCCTGTATAACCTGTGGTTTTCTCACCTGTTAAACAAATACTTGTTTGGGGAATTAAATGTGACAACATTGGTCAGCACATACCTATCATAGAATAAGCAAGAGGGTCATAGTTGTAGTTTCCCTTATTGCTGACTGCTATTTTCCTATCCATTTGTCCTGGGAGTGCCTTCCAAAGTCTTACAGAATATATTAAATCTTTCACATTATGGTCTTTGGAGATTAAATGATCATGTTCTTATCTTCCTATGTCTTCTTTTTTCCAAAGTCAATGCAACTAGTCATTTCAAGTATAAATGGACTCCATATGGACATTAAGCCCAGTTATTCCTGGGATTCAGGCTAGCTGAGGTACGATTGCTGTATTGCTAGAAAGTGCCTTCTGGAAGTCTATTTGAGAGACTATGGATCCATGTGGGAAAGCAGCCATCTTAGGAAGATGGTCCCAAAGGAAAAGAGTTTCATCACTTACAATGCATCAATCTGTGGGTGGAAGGTGGAATTAGGGAGGGGAGTCTCCCAGTACAGCATGTGAGATCTGTGCTGCAGCACAACTTATACTGGCACATGCCTGGGTCTCTAAGGAAGAGGCAATGCACTAAGAAATGAGTAAAGCCAGGCTCGGTGGCTCAGCCTGTAATCCCGCGCCTTTGGGAGGCTGCGGTGAGTAGATTGCCTGAGCCTGCGGTTTCGAGACCCGCCTGGGCAGCGAGACCTCATCTCTACAATAAATCAAAACATCAGCTGGGCGTGGTACCGCATGCCTGTAATTCCAGCTACTTGGAAGGCTGAGCCGGAAGGATCGCTGGAGCCCAGCAGGTCGAGGTTGCGGTGGCCGGGAGCGACCACTGCACTCCAGTCTGGGCGACAGAGTGAGACTCCAACTCAAAAAAAAAAAAAAAAAGAAAAAAGAAATGAGTAAAAGGAGGCCAGCACTTTGGGAGACTGAGGCAGAAGGATCACTTGAGGCCATGAGTTTAAGACCCCTGGGCAACATAGCAAGACTCCATCTCAAAAAAAAAACTGTTTTAAAATTAGCCCAGCATAGTGATGCACACCTGTAGCCCCAGCTACTGGGGAGGCTGAGACAGGAATATTGTTTGAGCCCAGGAGCTAGAGGCAGAAGCAAACCCTGATCATATCACTGCACTCCATCCTGAGTGACAGAGTAAGACCCTGTCTCTAAAAAAAATATTTAAAAAATAAGTAGGTAAGAGAAAAACAAAGGAGAAGGGCTGTTTTGGCTTCATAAAACATTGACACACCGGGCAGGATGGCTTAGATGCTCATGAGAAAAACCTTACTGTACTGTGAGGGTAAGAAGGACTGCCTTCCCACCAATACAGCTTTGTTCCTTACCACCACCTTCTCCAGCAGACACATCCCTATCATGATTAAGGAGATATTGGCTCTATAATGCTTTACACATGAGACCTGCAATAATTGTTATTATTCAGTGTGATGGTGTGTAGCTTATAGCGTCTGTGACTTGACAATCAAGTAATGAGCTATTGATGAGGGAAATGAAGCTGATGACAGTTGGACTGGAGACCATTAACGTGTAAGTCTTTTCCTGCTGAATGTTCTCACCTGAGACTCTTTAATAATAGCCAATAATCACAAGCATATTTATTGAGATGTTACTCTATCCTGAGTACTTTCTACAAATTATTACCCGTAAGTCTTATAATAACTCTATGAGAAAAGTATGGGTACTATTCTGATTTACAGATAGGAAACCTGGGCAGATGAAAAAAACAAATGTCTATTAAGTGTGGGAGAAAGAAGACTCAGGGCACACTTACACTAAACAGTTTGTTGAGCAACACAAGTAGAGAAGTGTCTGAGCATGCATGACCCCCAGAGAAGGCATGCATTGTCTGGGCTGAGCTGGACTGGAAGCACCATGGATGAGGATTCTACAGGAACAGATGCTTTCCCCTGTATGAGGTCCACTGTTATAGGAAATAGGAGGGTCAGTCCTTCCCAGAGTTTAATGCAGATTTTGATTCAGTGGGTCTAGGATGAAGTCAAAGACTCTGCATTTCTTAACATTCTGAAGGAGTTGCCAGTGCTGATGGCCTACAGATTAGGGATCATGTTATGAATAGCAAGGATCTAGGCAACTACTAATGATGGAACTTTTGGTTAGAGAAGTGACATTAAGAAGGTGTAGTTCAGCTCTGGTGTCAAGCTTGTTCTGTCATTGAGCTAACTCAAACCTGCAGGCTAGGCACAGTGTTTCATGCCTGTAATCCCAGAACTTTGAGAGGCTGAGGAAGGAGGATTACTTCAGCCTGGGAGTTTGAGACCAGCCTGAACAACACAGTGAGACCTCCTCTCTACAAAAAAATACAAAAATGAGCTGGGCATGGTGGCACATGCCAGTAGTTCCAGCTACTTGGGAGGCTGAGATGGAAGGATCACGAGCTATGATTGTGCCACTGCACTCCAGCCTGGGCAAGAGTGAGATCCTGACTTAAAAAAAAACCCCACAAAATCTGTTTAGCCAACTCACTGCTAGATTAGCAATTAGCAATGGAGATAATAGAGAGAAAATGAGAAGCCAGTACCATCCACTTTTTTCTCTCCTCAGTTCTTCATAGGAATTTAAAATGCATTTAGCTGTCATACAACTGAAAAAAATGCAAATTAAATGTAAGCAAAACCCTAATCAAATTAAGTGTTTAATATTAATATGATAGTAATATGTTTAATATTGTGGTAAAACGACACCCATTAAGCAAATGAGACATAAATTACTATACACAAGACGTTTTTCATCTTAAGGTCCCTTCAATTCTTAATGTGAATCATTACAGAACCTACTTTTATACAACTCACTATGATGTTATTTGACCTTGGCTTGATTCAAAAGCATTCTTTATCTATTATGGCCACCTCTCTGATGTTTGCATCAGCCTGTGACATTTGAAGTCATATGCTGTTGTATTCATGACATCAAGTCAAAATCTTGATTTAATAATAACATAAAAAGCTATCATCTTATTTCATAAAAATATCTCTCAATGGCAAAATAGAGTATTTGTTTTTATTTGACACAATTCTAAATGACTATAAGAACCAGAAGATGTAAAATTGTGTCATTTTGTTAATTTCAAATAATAATACTGAGCCTCTATTTTTTTCTTTTATCAAAACTGTGGGGGTTTTTTTTACTACCAACTTTCTAACTTGATAATATAAGTATCCCCTTCAGTTCTAACCCGGTTTCTACTTCCACACTCCTTCTGCATTTTCACTTTAACAATGTCAAGTTTACAATATTTACTTTTCTTTCTGTAATGTTAATTAAATCTTCTGAGCTTTATCAGAACGTTGATTCTAAAAATTGAAGATCAATAATGATTTTGTTATTATGATGATGTAACTGCAGTTCACTACACAGCTATTGCTCTCTATGATTAAATGTCCTTTCCTACACAACTTTTTGCCTGGAGTTCAATTTTTTTGGAACTAATTACTTTGGATCTACTTTTTGTTTTGTTCAACCTCTTGCACAAATTTAGTATTCTGTTGAATCCTCCTGTTTCCCTGGAAAGGCTTTCTCCTGGACCTTATGTATCTGATAATGTCTTTATTTGGTCATCCTATGTATTGATACTTTAAGCTATGTATAGAATCCTAAACTAGTATGATTTTCCCTCATAAAGTCAAAGCTATCATATTTCATAAAAATATCTCTCAATGGCAAAGGTTCTTATTTGTAGAGTTGTGGATGAATAGTCTGATGTTGGTTTTTGTTTTCATTTTGGGGTTTTCTCTTTCTTGCTTTTCAGACTTTATTTTTATTCTTGATGTCCTGACATTTGGTGATAATGAGCTGGGTGAGTGTTTGGTTTGCTTGTATTCATTGTGCTGGGCACTAAGTGTATAGTTGCAATCTGAATATTAGGTCCTTCAGCTCTGGACAAAAGTCTCCATCATTTCTTTGATAACTTTCCTAGTCATTTTTCTCTTAGTTAGATGTTGATGCCTCTGCATTGATTCTCTGTGTTTCTTTCTCATATCTGCCACCTCTTTGAGGTTTTTGTTTTTGTTTGTTTGTTTTGCTCTACTTCTAAGATATTTCCCAGGTTTGATCTTCCAACTTTTCCACTGAATTATTCTTTATTCTGACAGTTATGTTCTTACTATCTAGGAGGTAATTCCTGGTATAAGATAATCCCATTTCCACTGTGTCCTATGCTTATTTCAGTACTGTAACACCTCCAATCCCTCTGAGAATAAACATCAGAATTTACTTCATCAATAACTAAAAACCAAGACATGCTGGAGAGGATGCAAGGAAAAGGAAACACTTCTACACTGTTGATGGGAGTGTAAACTAGTACAACCTCTAGGGAAAACAGTGTGACGGTCCCTAAAAGATCTAAATAATGACCTTCTGTATGACCCAGCAATCCCTCCTCTGGGAATACACATGGAGGAACTCAAATTATTCTATGAAAAAATACCTGCACACACATGTTTATTGCAGCAAAAATGGAAACAACCATGCTGCCCATAGAAAGTGGACTAGATTACAAAATTGTGGTACATATACATGATGGAATATTATGCAGCCATAAAGAAGGGCAAAATCATGAACTTTGCAGCAACTTGGATGAAATAGAGTGTATAATAGTGCTGTATCACAGAAAAAAAGAACTGAACACCACATGTTCTTACTCATAAGCAGACCCTGAACAATTATCACAATACTACAAGAAAGGGATTGGCAGTAGTGGGAAACTGCCAGGGGAGGAGAGGGACACATTTCATCAATAAGGGTACCTAATCTCAAACCAGGTGAAGTGGGGACAAAAGGAAAGTTCAAATTTTATCTGTACAATGACCATTTGTATACCTAATCTGGAATTTTACCCCACATCTTTAAAATAAAAAAAAATTTTTTAAGAAATTTTACTTCAAGTTCTCTCCTGTTCCATGCATGATATGTCTCCTATAAAACTGTTTTCTGTGTCTGTTTGTTTTCTCTTTCATGTTGGAAGTTCCCCATTTGAAGAACTTTGTTTATACTCAGAAACAAGTCCATTAACCTGATGAGAGCCCTGAGCATGAGCATACCTTGCTGATTTTGCTCATTTGCTGTAAGTGAGATGAGTTTGAGGAAGCAAGTGAACCATTACCTAGGGAAGCCCTGCTTTGATTTGAATGTTTGTGTTCCCCAGAACTTGTATGTCGAAGCCTAATCACCTGTGTGATATCATTAAGAGGTGGGGTTGTTGGGAGGTAACTAGGTCATGAGAATGGAGCCCTCATGAATGGGATTAGTGCCCTTATAAAAGAGCTCCCCTCCCCTTCCATCATGTGAAGGCAGAGCAAGGAGGCACCATCTATGAACCAGGAAGCAGGCCTTTGCCAGGCACCAAATCTATGGGTGTCTTGATCTTGGACTTCCCAGCCCTCAGAACCATTAAAAAAAATTCTGTTGTTTATAAGCTACCCAGTTTACATATTTTGCTATAACACCCTGAAAAAACTAAGGCAGACCCTCATTGATAGAATGTAAAGATCATTCCTCTGAAGATTGTCCGTGTCTCTGGAAGTAAGTACTCCTCTTTTTGAAAGTCTTGGAATACAAGCCTGGTTTCTAGGTGTTATGCCCTCAAGGTAGAGGGAGTTTGACTGTTTCATATACAGATTGATTAGTCACCTGGTTTTCTTCCCCACGTTGCAATCCTACCCTCCCATGTACCTAGTATTTCATAGTGCTGAGATTCTTGAAAGCACAGAAGGGCATGCTGGCTGCTGCTTCATTTGAACAGCCTTTTCATATACTCTGGGCAGTGGCTGCCTTGATTCTGCTTCACCTGTGTTCAACCCTCCATATTTTATCCATCTTCCAGAAATCTGATGACATCTATTTTCTGACAACTCTTCCTATTTTCTTATCACTGAGTATTTAAACTTTTTTCCATTTTTTAATTATCATTGTTGGAGGTATTGGTAGAAATAGCCAACCAGTCAACTTTAGTTAGAAGTTTTTATTATTAATCTGGCACTGAAAATGCCAATTAACTGGCAGCCTGATCTACTTACATTCTCTCACTCTCTCTCTCTCTCTCTCTGCCTTCCTCCCTCTCTCAGAAAAAGAGAGAGATGGGGTCTCACTCTGTCATCTCCACTATGATTGTGCAGTGGCACAATCATAGCTCATAGCTCACTGCAGCCTCCAACTCCTGGGCTCAAGTGATCTTCCTATCTCAGCCTCCATAGTTGCTGGGACTACAGGCATACACCACCACACCCAGCTAATTTTTTAAAACTTTTTTGTGAAGATGAAGTTTCAGTATGTTCCCCAGGCTGGTCTTGAACTCCTGGCCTCAAGTAATCCTCCCACCTCTTCCTCCCAAAGTGCTGAGATTACAGGCATGAGCCACTCACTGCACCTGGCCTGCGTACCTACATCATTAATGCTCAGCCTCACTAAGCTTCAGAGAAATGCAAATCAAAGCTACAATGGGATGCCATCTAGGTCCAGTAAAGATGGCCATCAATAATAAATCAAA
This sequence comes from Carlito syrichta, assembly GCF_000164805.1. Lineage (NCBI taxonomy): Eukaryota > Metazoa > Chordata > Mammalia > Primates > Tarsiidae > Carlito > Carlito syrichta. The sequence continues at coordinate 350,078 of NW_007250600.1, forward strand.
AAACAACAGATGCTGGAACAGGTATACAGAAAAGGAAGTATGTCTACACTGTTGACAGGACCGTAAACTAGTTCACATGGAAAGCATGTGGTGATTCCTAAAAGAACCAAAAATCAACCTTCCATATGACTCAGCGATCCTTCTCCTGGGAATATACCCAGAGGAATATAAATCGTTCTACAAAAAGGACACCTGCACATGCATGTTTATTGCCACACTATTCACAATGGCAAAAGCATGGAACCTACACTATTGCCCATTGAAAGTGGACTGGATAAAGAAAATGTGGTACATATACATGATGGAGTATTATGTAGCCATAAAGAAGAACAAAATCATGGCCTTCACAACAGCTTGGATGGAGTTAGAGATCATCATACTTAGTGATCTCTCACAGAAACAAAGAACTGAATACCACATGTTCTCACTCTTAAGTGGGACCTGAACACCAATCACATTAGCATAAGGGAGGGATCAGCAGTCCTCGGGAAGGGAGTGAGGGAGGCGGGAGGATGGGTGGCATGTAACAACACAAAGGATACCTGGTCCTATACCAGGGGAAGTGAGGGCCAGTTGGAGGTCCAAACTTCACCTGCATGCAGCCTACTTGGGCAGTTAATCCTTACTGGTACCCCACATCTCTATAATAAAATAAATTTGCTTAAAAAAGAATGTTAACTGTAAGCTGTCAAGGACTCTTTAAGCTGCATGTCACAGGAACCTGAAGTTTCAGTGTTCAACCATCAATTTTATAGTTTGAGCTCTGCAATCTGAACAAGACAATACAACCAAAGGAAGGGATCTATTTTTTAGGAACCGCTAACCATTGCTAAAATATTCATGTTAGCATAATATTTCAGTTTTGTGTTATTCACTTAACACTTTGGTATTCCTACTATTGAGATGAATAAAAATCTCAGGAAAATGGTATATACATGAATATTAAGAGATATAAAAAGTCACTTGAAAGCAAATTATGAAGTGGCTTGATCAGCTATAAAATGATCTATATTTGGAATAATTAAGCTCAGAAAACAAAAGTTTGCCATAAACTAACATAAACAGAGGGAGAGAGAATAAAGAATCCAAGCAGAAAGAGGTTCAGGAAATTCTATCAGTGAGATGGAAGATAACTTACAAATTAATTAATTCATCCATATCTCACATTGTGTCTTAAGAGGTTATCTAACTCAAAGTCCCTAATTTTTTTTTTTCATGAAACAAAGACTGGGAGTCTCATAGTCTTTTTTTACACGTGTGTGCATTTTTAATGTGATACATTCAATTAATCATTTTTTGGCAGTCTCTTATTTTGAATATGAAATAAAAATCTATACCAAAAAAACAACAAAAATAATGTTTTTTAAAAAAGTAAATTTTGCCTTTAATTAGTGCCAGTGGTTACTTGGTGCCAATGAAATTGTAAATCACATGCAAAGACAGTACTTGAGCATAGGGTTATATGCCAGATAAGATCTTTTCGCCTGCAAATAATAGGAAAACTAGCCGGGTTCGGTGGCTCAGCCTGTAATCCCACGCCTTTGGGAGGCTGAGGTGAGTGGATTGCCTGAGCCCGCGGGTTTGAGACCCGCCTGGGCAGCGAGATCTCATCTCTACAATAAATCAAAAAATCAGCCGGGCATGGTAGCGCATGCCTGTAATTCCGGCTACTCGGAAGGCTGAGGCGGAAGGATCGCGGGAGCCCAGCAGGCGAGGCTGCGGTGGCCGGAAGCGGCCACTGCACTCCAGTCTGGGTAACAGAGTGAGACTCCAACTCAAAAGAAAATAAAATAAATAAAATAAAAATAATAGGAAAACTTACCTAAGTCTGTTCAAACAATAAGAACACTTATTATCTCATATATCATTAAGTCACACTGGCTAGGCAGGACCCAGGGTCAGTAAAATCAGGGCTGTGTCTCCATTTCTCTGAGATTCTGTTAGCTCTACTTTTCTCTGTGTGTGGATTCACATTCGTTTTCACCATGGTCCCAAGAGAGCCTACTGCATCATCACTAGAGGCAACCAGGGCCACTCGTTTACCATTTTCATATCTTGTGAGACAGGAACAAAAGTTCTTCCTCAACCACAAAATGAAAGGTCATCCCAGTGGTCCTGTGTCTTCCCCACACCTTTAACAATCACCAGAGAAATCTAGTTTACTTAACTCTGGTTTCTGCAACAATTACTTGCAAGGTGCTATGGTTTGGATATGGTTTGTGCGTCCTCACCAAAGCTCATGTTGAAACTTGGTCCCCTGTGTGACAGTGTTGGAAGTTGGGCCTCGTGGGAGGTATTTGGGCTATAAATGTTACAGGGTCAGATCCCTCATGAAGGGCTTGGTGCTGTTCTTGAGGTAGTAAGTTCTTTCTCCAGAATGAATTAGTTCTCAAGGAAATGAGTTAGTGTCCCCGAGAGTAGGTTGTTATAAATCCAGGAAGCCCTTCAGATTTCCCCCTCTTTGCACGTGTCCTTTTCCCTTCTCCACCGTGTTTTGTGGCCGTCACTAAAAGCCAAGCAGATGCCAGCACCACGCCTCTCTTACTCCCACCCTGCAGGCCCATGAGCTAAATAAACACCTTCTCTTTTAAATTACCCAGTCTCAGGTATACTGTTATAGCAACACCAAGTGGACCAACATACACAAAAAATAGCATTGCCATAATCTGCACAAAGAAACCAGAATCTTCCCTTAGAATGTGGGCTGCCTAAGGGGTGGGAATACCTGAGAAAGATAAGTGGCTTTGAAACAAAATTGAGTGGGAACTAGAATACAAGATAGTTAAACCACAGTGTGCACCGTTGGCAGCTGTCTCAACGATGTGTGACACGCTTATGTCTTAATTATTATTAATGTAAGCATGAGAAGGTATCATTTAAATATTCTCATAGAGAACTGTCAGGCACATGATCACAATTTATGAAACACTTCGCCTCACCACACTATACTGTTTCTCCAAATGTGGGCCTCCCGTAAACCTGCCTCTCTACCCTCCCTCCAGAGAGCAGGCTCCATTTAATGTGCCCTCTGAGATGAAAGTTGTCCGAAAGATCTTAATTGTCAATCGTGAGAAAAGAGTGCCCAGCAAAGGTTTCAAGACAGCTTTGTGGGAGATAAAGCTACCATGCTGTCCCACCCCCAGTGATGCTTGAAAAGGAACTACCTTTATTGTCATTCTCCAGCACTGCTATTCCTTTCTGATGCCAAACTTCAATTTATAGCCCAGGCTCAGTTCTTGATCATGCTGCTATCTGCCTCCACCTTCCACATTAATACTGTGTGCTCAAGTAATTCATCTTCAAATGTATCACTAAAGCGACAACCGTGCTAGGTTCATCCAAGCAGCATTAAAGTTCAATTAAAACAGAAATTTGCAAAGTGAGAGATTGTTATCTTACCTAGGCCCAAGATTAACTTCTCAGTCTTTGAAAGTCCAAGTTTTATTAGTAAAAAATCAGAATAATTATGTAGCTTGAGAAATCTGAGCAGGTGAAATTCAGGCAGCTTTGTTTTCATTCATGTATTCATTACACAGATATTTCTGAATGTCTGCTGTGGGGAAGCAGCTGGTCGAGACCCTGAGGGAGGCCTGGATGTTCTCTGCCCACAGGGTGATGTTCTAAATTAGTTTCCTCAGGACATAGACTCTCAGATGGAAGTTTGTGAGCAGGAGGTTTATTGGAAGTGCTTTTGAAATTAATACCAAGGTAGTAAGTAAACCAGATCCATAAAAGGAAGAGGATGAACTGCAATGCAGTTGAAGCAGAGGCCCGAGGCCACCCCACAGGGAACTCCAGATCCACAATGGTCCTTTATCTCTGTCCTGAATTGACACAAGGAGGTCAGGCCTTTGTAGCCCCACTTGGCCAGTCACTACCATGTAGCAGCATCTGAGGAAGGGTCATTGCCTTGGGCAAGACAGCTCCCTTCAGCTGAAGATAATTTTTGGACAGGGACTCAGCTGAGAGCAGTCAGTAGTCAGCATCTACCTGAAGCTGAGAATGAGTGCTTCAGGGGGAATCCAGGCAGTTCACCACAGCATCCACAGATAGCAGAGTTAAAAACGTTTCAGGACAAAAAATAACAAATGCTGGTGAGGATGCGATGAAAGGGGAACACTGCTGGTGGAAATGTAAATTAGCATAGCCATTATGGGAAACAATATGGAGGAGCCTCAAGAAACTAAAAATAGGACTACCATAAGATCTAGCAATTTCATTACTGGATATATATCCACAAAGAAATGAAATCAGTATTTTGAAGAGATAGCTGCACTTCCATGTTCATTGCAGCACTATCACAATAGCTAAGATATGTAATTAATCTGAGTGTCCCTCAAGAGATGACTGGATAAAGAAAATGCAGCATATAACAATATGAAATATTATTCAGCCATAAAAAGGAATGAAATCCTGTCATTTGCAGCAACATGGATAGAACTGGAGTTCATTATGTTAAGTGAAATAAGCCAGGAACAGAAAGACCAATATCATGTGTTCTTGCTCTTATGTGAGAGCTAAAAATGTTGATCTCATAGAGGTAGAGGGTAGAATAGTGGTTGGTCTAGGAAGGGAAGGGAAGGATGAAAAGAAGTTGGTTAAAAGGTACATAAATCCAGTTAGGTAGAAGGAATTTGCATTTCTTTGATGATTAGTGAGGCTGAGCATTGTTTCATATATCTGTTGGCTGCTCATATGTCTTCTTTTGAGAAGTGTTTATTTACAACTTTTGCCCATTTTTTAAAAAGGGCTGTTTTTTTCTTTGGAAAACAGTGTGACGATTCCAAAAAGATCTAAAAATTGACCTTCTCTATGACCGAGGATTCCCCCTTTGGGAATACACCCGGAGGAACTCAAATCTTTCTATAAAAAAGATACCTGTGCACTCGTGTTTATTGCAGCACTATTCACAATAGCTAAAACATGGAACCAACCATGCTGCCCATCAAAAGTAGACTGGATTTTTAAAATGTGGTACATATACATGATGGAATATCATGCAGCCATAAAGAAGGACAAACATATGAACTTCACAGCAACTTGGATGGATTTAGAGTCTGTAATACTCAGTGATTTATCACAGAAACAAAGAACTGAGTTCCATGTGTTCTCACTCATAAGTGGACCCTGAACAATTATCTTAATACTACAAGAAAGGGATTGGCAGTAGTGGAAAATCACCAAGGGATGGAGGGGGCACACTTAATCAATAAGGGTACCTGATCTCAAACCAAATGAAGTGGGGACCAAAGGGAGGCCCAAACTTTGCCTGTACAATGGCCATTTGGATACTTAACTCTGAACTGTACCCTATGTCTTTAAAATAAAAATTTTTTAAAAAAGAAAATTCTAGATGAATCTGAAGTTACATTAAAGTAATTATGTCTCAGGTTTTTGAAGTAAATAAGAAAATAATAATATTACCTTTTTAAAAGAACAAGAAGTTATTTGGGGGGCCACCAAGGATAATAAAATGCATATTTTAAAATGTCACTTAGAAATATTTAAAATTAAAATTATGACCATTAAAATTTTCCAAATTAATAAGTGATGTAAACTCCAAACTGTATATTGTCAGCAAGAACTGATCAATTAGAAGATTCTACTGAGAATTCAACCAGAATGCAGTTTGGAGAGATTAAAGTATTATTAAGCAATAATTAAGAGACATGGAGAATATACTGATGGACTGCAAAATATGACTTATAGGAAATTTAAAAGAGAATAAATGAAGTGACAGAATGAAAGTATTTAAAGAGATAATGACTGAGAATGTTCCAGTTTTGTTGAAAGATACACCAAATCCAGGTATATAAATAAAAACAAATGAACATTCATACACATCCTAAAGAAAAGTTAGTATATCTGGAGAAAATAGATAATATTAAAAGCTTCCAGAAACAACATACAGATTACCCACAAAGGAATGACAATTACACTATCAGCAGACTTCTCATCAACAGCAATTGATGCCAGAAGGAAATGGAATAATAGACTATCTTCACAGGGCTAAGAGAAAATAACCATAACATGTCATTTAATATCTGATTAAAGTTTCATTAAATGTGAAGCCATAATAAAGGCATTTTCAAATAAACAAAGATTAAAAGAATATATCATTTCCAGCCCCTCCTGGACACTCACTGAAAGAACTATGAAAGAGACATAATTCAGGAAGAAAGGGATTTCTTTTTTTTTAGCTGGCTTGAGCAGCCAGCAAACATACTTTTACTGAATGTCTACTGCACCTCAGGCACTGAAAGGTTATGATCCTGGCCCCTATGGAGCTTATAGTCTGGTTCTGAAGGACTAGGTTGAAAGTATCACAGGCAGGAGGAACTGAGGGTACAAAGATATAGGGCATGTGAGCACATGGGATGTTATAAGAGTAAGTTATGACTAATGAGGCCAAATGGCTCATGGTTAAAAGAGCTGAAACTGAAGAGACACTGACTGAGTCCAGCATGTGCTTCACAGGCAATGGGGGGTCCTGTAAGGGCTTTAAGTGTAATTGACCAAAGCTGAGTCCTGGTAGTTTCAGTTTGATATCAACATGATGGCATGGGTTATTGAAAATGAGAATGTACATTGTGTGAATCCTCAAACCCTCTTTCCAGGGAGAATAAAAGGAGAGTTTTAACTTTCTATGACGATGTTTAAAAAGATTTCAGCTCTTTTCTGCACACCATTTAATTTACCTGAATTTTGCGAGTCCTAGCTACTGACCTTCTTTCTATTTTGATGATGTGAGTTAGAAAATAAGACAGTGAAAACAGGATAAGTTTGGAATGAAATAGCAACAAACAAATAAAGAGAAAAGCCTCTGCCCTATAGTCAGTTTTGCTTTCTGAAAAAAAAAATATGTAAGCATGAATTTGTTTCCTTAGCTACCAAGCAAAAAATAGACAATGCAATATTTGGTAATTTTTTGGCTATTAGGATGATAAAATGTCACAGAAAGTTATTGCATTTAAAGACAGTATTTGCCTTCATGCACAAACTCTGGGGAGCAAGAAAAGATGGGGAAGATATCATCATGTACAGAAATAGTTCATGTGTTTACAGATCTTTTTAGAAAAGTTTTGTACACAAAGAAGGCAGAATGCTAGCAGTCGCTGTACCACATGCTCTCAGGAGTTAGCCCACACTTAGCTCCTCTGAAGATAAATACAATGTAATGAATCAGATACTTCAGTTTCTTCCTCCAAAAACACAAACTGTCTCCTCAATTTGATTTGTTGCTGGATTAAAAAAATGCACTAGATACAATGTAGCAAACACACCAATATAATCATGAATGCACCTTTCCAGGGAGCACAGAGGCTTCCAAATGCGTACATGAAAGCCAAAGGTGTGTTTGATATTATTGGTTGGAAAATTGAAGTGCTTCATTTTTGTAGAACCACTGGGTTCTACATCCTTTGAAAATTATAAATTCAATCTTTGGAATTGAATAGGAAGAAAGTTAAGGGTAAGATTTCTTTTTATGAAGTAAAAAATTGTCTCAACAGGTAGTTCAGTCAAACCATTGAAATTCAAGAACATCCTAATTACATCTACAAAACAGGTAGACAGATATATCAACCACTGTGATAGCCTTTACCAAGATGCCATGATCTTTGTCAATAGAAAGTCTTTTTGTGAACTCCCAAGGAGCTTGAACAGATTACCCAACCCTCCACTTCTGCTTAGGCATTACCATCATGAAAATTTATCAGAGAAAACTCTGTAATTTTCAAAAATGTTAACCCCACGTACTAGTTTTGAAATCTAGCTCAACACTGGGAAAGTATTCCTAAAATTTCAACACATTGACATCCCTAACATTCATTATTGTCCCCTGGTTTATATCCTCTAAAGTCTCCATTGCCGTTGTATTTAAACAAAATCACTTAGCATAATAAATATGACTCTTTTCTTCTTCCCCTACATATATTTTTCCCCTGCTTACTCTCCATGCTCAGATTCTCTACTGAGCCACAAGTACTCTGTATTTCAACTATACCAAAACATTTTGTTTTCAGAATATGCCACTCTTCTTTGACCGCTGTTAAAGGTAGTCCCTGAATTAGCTTACAGAAGAACAGTGTATGAACTGGTTTACTCAATCCTTCCTAACCCATTCCCATAGACAGATGAATTTAGTGCTCATTACTTTCAGGCTCTTGAAATATTGCGGAGGTGGGTAATAAAAGAAGAAACTAGTAGCTACATCCATCCCTTGTCTAAATGCCAAAGGTGTGCTCCATTGAGAGGGTGGGAGCTAACACTAGACAAGATGTTAGTGACTGATTCCTCTTGGGCCATGGCTACCATATGGCTGGCTTATTGACTTCAGTAGCTTTTTCAAGAGGAAGATCAAAAAGTGACTCTTAGAGCTAAACATGCATAATGTGCACTCCCTAAAAAATCATTTATGTGATTAGGGTTTTGCCTTCTACCATCTTTTTTACCCTCCACTTGTTATCCATCCTTGGTCTAACTGTCCCAAAATTGATACATCAGAATCAAAATTCACCTCCTAATGGTTTGTCTTGTTAATTCTTATGTCAAACACGTTAAATAAGAACTAGACTCCATAGGTGGGATCTCATTTCACCTGTTTTATCTTGATTGGTGTAGCAAATTTTAGTGATAAGAAAACAAAAAGTATACACAATGGAATATTATTCAGTCATAGAAAAGAGTGAAATCCTGTCATTTGCAACAACATGGTTGAAACTGGAGGACATTCATCGTGTTAAGTGAAATAAGCCAGGCATAGAAAACAAATTTTGCACACTATCATCCACATGTGGACGCTAAAAATTGGAGCAATTGAACACATGGAGATAAATGGTAGAATGAGTAAAAGAAGCTAGGAAGGGTATCTGGGAAGGGGAGAAAAAGCGGGAATGGTTAATGAATGCAAATATATAGTAAAATAAAATTAATACAACTGGTATTTGATAGCACACCAGGATGACCATTGTCAATAATAATGTATTGTATATTTTTAAATAATTCAAAAAGTGACATTAGAATGTTCCTAACACAAAGAAATGAAGAACACTTAGGGTGATGGTTACCCCAATTATCCTGATGTGATTATTACACATTATATGCCTGTATTAAAATATCACATGTACTCTACAAATATATACACCTATTATGTACCCTTAATAACTGAAAGTTTTTAAAAAGGAAAACAAAAGAAATAAGTCTATGGTATTAAATAAAAGGTTTTCAATTACCTCTTCACTCATTGCTTTTCAAACTTAAGGGATTTCTTTTTTCTTACAATTTTCATTTTTCCCCCAAGACAAAGACATTGTAAAAATTATTGAAGACATTTCACTATATTGGCCTTACACCTTACACATAGTTCTTGTAGCCTGTTAATTACACTCAATAATAAGTCTGTATGTGTCAAAAACCTAACAACGAACTTCTTCTAAATATTAAAAATTTGCTTATGAATACTATTCTATTGTAGAGTAAAATTTAAATAAATAAAACAATGAGGCATAATATATGTTTTTCCGTAATTTGGGTTCCACTCAACTTTAAACCATATCTCTGTCTCTTTGAATGTTCTCCCACATTTCTTCCATAAATCTTAGCAGTGCTTCAAGGTCAGGCTTGTCTTTTAACCTCCTTTTTGAATTTTTTATTCAACTCTCCAAACAGTGTCCTGGCAAAAGTGTGGGAATGGTCAACCCCAGTGAAGAGAAGTATTTTGTCAATGACATTATTTAGAATTGCTTTTTTTTTTTTTTTTTTTTTTTTAGAAAGTAGGATTTCTTGAGAGGACAGAAAAGCTCCCAGAGTGGGAGGGGATCTGAGGGGATTGCCCTTAGAATTGCTGTTTTAAAAATCATTTGCATAAATTGAGGGGTTGCTGCAAATGCAGTTTTGTTGCAGAGATATATTGAGTAGTGGTGAAGTCTGGGATTTTAGTGTACCCATCACCCAAATGAAATACATTGTATCCATTAAGTAATTTATCATCCCTCATCCTTCTCCCAACCTCCCATCCTTCTGAGTCTCCAGACTATTATTTCACACTCTGTGCCCATGTGTATTCATTAGTTAGCTCCCACTTATAAGGAAAACGTGATATTTGAGTGTTTCTTGAGTTGCTTCATTCAAGACAGTAGCCTCCAGTTCCATTTATGTTGCTTCAGGGGATAGGATTTTTATTGCTTAATAGTATTTCTCTGTGTATATATACTAAATTTTCCTTATCCGTTCCTCCACTGATGGACACTTAGGTTGATTCCATGTCTTTCCTATTGTGAATAAGCTGTGATAAACATACAAATGCAGGTATCTCTTTGATGTAATGATCTATTTTCCTTTGGGTAAATTCTCAGTAGTAGGATTGCTGAATCAAATGGCAGTTCTATTTTTAGTTTTTTTGAAACATGCCAGAATACAATGATACTAGAAAACAGACTGATTCTGAGTTGATTTTATCATTTTTGTTCAGTTCTCTACAATTATCTGCTTCCAGGGCAGATGTATTTACCCCTACTTTATCCCTTCCCCAACAACCCCACATTGGGATGCCACTGAGTCTGGGTGAAAACAATACCTCCCTTACTTTATATCTCTGCTCTCTTTGATACTATCTAGATGTAACTGATCAAATTTTATCTTGTGTGGAGGATATTTGCATCCATATTTTTTCATAAGATTTTTGAGATCAGGGACTGTATCTTTTTCACTTTCTCCAGTGTTCAGCAGAGTATCTGAAACATCGAAGGCCATCAATTAATTTACAAATTTAATGACTAAGTCATGAGTGAATGTAGGTAAGAAAGCTGAGACACAGAGAGGTTAAGAAACATACTCAAAATCACAGAGAGTGATCTATAGTGCCAAGACTGGAATCCATGACTGCCTGATTTAAATAAAGCTGTCAATCATGCAGAAGTTGTCCATTTATTTTCCTGAACTAAAATCAAAGAAAGCTGACCATTTACTTCCCTTTAGCTATGACTGGTCATTTAAGTGCATCCAAAGACAAAGGTGTATAATTTTCTCTGGACAAATGTGAACTACCAAAAGCCAGAAAATTTTCTAGCTTTGATTATGTTAGAGTGTACTAAGCCTTTTTCTTTCTTTTGAGGAAGAATATAGGAAAGAAAAAACATTTAGCCTAATTGAAATATTCTCTACATCAAATATGTTCAATGTAGTAGAAACTACAGATGTTATTGCTTTAACTTTATAACCCAATTATTCTTTTATTTCTAGTTGTCTTCAGGATAAATTAACTCTTATCAGCTATTCAAATAGGTAATTATCATAAAGCTAAATACCACACAACCTCATAATCCATGTCAATTTATAGACTAAACTGAAGTAAAATCATGCTCTGGAGTTATAAGAAAGGGAAATCCAGATTTTTATTATTTCTCAGCATTTTCCCCCAGAATACCCAAACGAAATTTAACAAGGAGATGATTTCTTTTGTGAGGAAAAGGATCTAGATTTGACTCTTTCATTGTAGCAGAATGAATTATAAACCCAAGGTAAAAGATAATGAGTTTGGATACAAGTTAGAGAACTTGTCACCTAAGTGATTTTGGTCAAATTATTTTATCTTTTTGAGTTTCAGTTCCCTTCTCTCTAACAGAAAGATTCGGAATATCTTATCTTTGAGGTCCTTTTTATCCATAAAATTCCATGACCTTATACTTCTGCAGGTACTCCCATATTCTAGGAAGGACAGCTCAGGATTCAAAGCTGTGTGATTACGATAAATAATAAGGTTAAGTCATGTGACCTTCAAGAACAAACTTGTATTCATCTGCATTATCTCAGGGCAGGGACAGGCTTAAGATGAACCAAGTAAAATACTCAACATCAATGTAAAATTTAAAATATCCCTAAATAACTCAATAATCAAGATAAACGTTGGTTTGATTTCTAAAAATAAAAATTAATTCAAAAATTCACAATGAATAAATGCCAACATTTTAAACAAAGATAAGATCAATACTTAAGGAGTAGTGTATGTATCAGTCAAAATAGGCCTATCTATGCTTTTGACTTTTTGTTTTTTGTTTTGAGACAGGGTGGACTCTGTCACTCAGGCTACAGTGCAGTGGCACAATCATAGCTCACTGCACCACAAACTCCTAGGCTCAAGCAATTCTCCTGCCTCGACCTACTGAGTAGCTGGGATTATAAGCACCCAGCATCACACCTGGCTCATTTTGTCATCATCGTTTTTTGTAAAGGCGCGCTCTTGTCATGTTATCCAGGTTGGAAGTTAGTGGTTGTTGTTTCTGCTACTGCTGTTGCTGTTGTTACTGTTGTTGTTTTAAAGCATCATCCCCATATCTCAGAGACTTAACAGAGTCAATATTGATTTACTGTTCTTGCTACAAATCCAATGAAGGTCTTCACGGGCTTTTCTCCCCACAGTCAAACAGGGACCAAGGTGGCTTCCATGACTACCGCAGCAGAGAAAGAGAAGACTGGAGGACCACTGTATGAGTCAGCTTAGGTTAAGTAATGCTACAGTAACAAGTGACCCTATGAATATCAGCAACAACAGTTGATATTTGGCTCACATATGTCCATTATGTGAGCCAAATGCACTGCACACATTTTTCATACCAAGTTCAAGGCTGAGAAATATCAACCTTTATCTAGGACATGTTGCTCTCATGGCAAAGGGAAAGGATAAAAGGTGAGAACTTGAAGATGGCAACAAAACATCAGCCTGAAATGGCACACTTCACTTCTGCTCTTATTTCATTGGCTAAAGAAAGTTATATGCCTTATCAGGTATCAGTGGCATGTAGGAGTATAATGCTCCCATAGAGGAAGGAAGAGCAGGTATTATAAACATAATAGTATGTTCCATAGTCCACCCTCTTTTCATGAGTATTCATTTTTATTCTACATTTGTACACACAAATCACTCACACTCTCACTAAGGGAGTCAGCCTGAAAGTCCAACCATGCATTAGACACAAAGTCCAAGATCTCCACATCAGGATCAGATTCTGTTAGTCCAGAATCCTATGCACCAAAAACATGAGTTTTCTGCCTCACACACATCCATACTATTATGAGAAAATAGTGGGATAACATTAGTATCTATTGCCGCATTAAAAATTACCCCAAATTTAGTAGGTTAAAATAGCAATTTTTTTTCTTAGAGATGGAGTCTTGCTCTATCACTTAAACTAGAATGCAGTGGCACAGCAGGATCACAGCTCACTGGAACTCCTAGGCTCAAACCATCCACCTGCCTCAGCCTCTCAAGTAGCTGGAACTACAGAGTGTGACACTACACCCAGTAAAATATTTTATTTTTTGTAGATATGGGGTCTCACTATGTTTCCCAGCTGTTCTCAAACTCCTGGCCTCAAGCGATCCTCCCACCTCAGCCTCCCAACACTCTGGAATTACAGGTGTGAGCCCCCTGTAAAACAGGAGATATTTAACTCCGTTTCTTTCAATCAGGAATCTATTAGTCACTGAGTGGTTTCAGTATCTCTCTTATGATTGCAATCAAGATGTAAGCTAGGACTGTGGTCTACAAAAGCTCGACTAAGGCAGTCCCCAAATCATTCTCGTGGCTTTGTGCAGACCTCAGAAGATCGACTACCAGGATTGCTCACAGAGGTGACAATAAGCCTTCATTTCTTGCTGCATGGGCCTTTCAACAGGAAGCCTGAGTGTCCTCCTGTCTTGAATCCCTCCTCCTAAGGGCTGTTTCATGTCACAACAGTTGACCCAGAGCAAGTGATTCAAGAGAGAGAATCCAAAATGGAAATCAAATAGAATTCCACATAGGACCCTCTCCAGCCATAGAAGTCTTCTCAACTGAGATCCCCAGCATTAAAGAGCAGAGGCAATTATCCCTGTTATGCCTTAACTGAGTTTTAACTCAGATAACTATGAGCATAATAAAATGGTTGTTGTTATATGCCTCTAAGATTTGGAGCATTTTGTAACACATCAATAATAATAATAGACTAGAAAACAAATTTATACTTGGAACAACATGCTGCCATTTGGGGGAAGGAACTAAAACATGTCACATTGTCTTTGGAACTGAGTTGCAGCCAAGAACTGTAAGAACCTCAAAACATTTTAGTGAAGCCTAGAAGTTCAGTGAGGAACTTATTATTAAAGCCTGGAGAAAAGGAGATACTTATCCTTAATAATAAAAAGTTTGACAACACTTTTGCCTGATTCAATGTAGATGAAGAAAATATACATTATGAACTTATAGATTTGGCTAAGGAGATTCCCAGGAAGAATATTGAAAGTGTCAGCTGGTTTTATTTAGTTGCAAATGAAAAAGTACAAATAGAGAGAAACTAAAAAAAGAATTATTTAGTTTTTTATTTCAATAAGAATTTAGAGGAAATATAAAGGAACCAAGACCTATATGTTTAAAAATAAAATCATTTCTCATTCCCAGAGTTTCAAAACAGAAAAAATATCTCAACACAAGAAATGGCCTCAGGATAAAGATAGTCTCAAGTATGGGACTGAGATCTTTTGTTAATACTTCAGAAAGATTTATGGGTATGCCTCTTGAACCCTCTCAATGAGACAAAAAGGTTTCTAAGCATCTTAAGGATGTTGTCTCACAACACTCTGACTCTAAAATAAACCAAAGAGGGGACTGTCATGAAAAGATTTGTGAGTGTTGTTTTTGTCTAATGGGGTGAAGCCCAATAAGATTTATAAGAAACTCATGTAGTATTTGCAGTAATTAAATTGGTAGAAGTTGTACTGAGAGAGAAATAGTGCAAAATGAAACCAATTCTATGGAACTCCAACTTTATATGGAAAGAAAAATGGGTGATAAAGCTACTTAGTTGCATACAAGATCTATTTCTTACGGGATGGAGTGATCTCAGAGCATGGAACCAAGAACCATGGAAAATCATTACTAGAGAGTAAAACTGGGCTCAAGTCAAGAAACTGGCAACGTGTTCCTGGCAGGATTTCAGAATATGGACCCTATATGCCTCCTATTAGGTAGGGTCCATTGTGGTTTTCCTATCTTTTTCTATGGCATGTCAGGTGTATTTGGAAGATACAGAGCTTAGCTCTTTAATGCACAACTCTTCAGATCAGGAAGAATTATTTTCTTTTTTTTTATTATGATACTGTGGGGTACACTTAAGGATTAGGTATACAAATATGCTTTGTTCAGGCACCCTTGTTGATAAGAGGTGTCTCCCCGTCCCCAGAGAGATATTTACTACCGTTAATCCCATCTCCCTTCCACTCCACCCCCATAGTTTCCCACCACTGTCAGTAATTTTCTTATAGTATTACAATGGATGTTCAAGGTCCACTATATGAGTGAGAACATGTGATACTCAGATCTTTGTTTCTGTGAGAGGTCACTCAGTATTATAGACTCTAGTTCCATTCAGGTTGCTGCGAAATTCATGATTTTGTGTTTTTTTATGGCTGCATAGTATTACATCGTGTATATGCACCATATTTTTTTAATCCAGTTCTCTTTTGATGGGCAGCATGGTTGCTTCCAGGTTCTTGCTATTGTGAACACTGCTGTGATAAACATACGTGTGCACCTAGGTATCTTTTCTATAGACTGATTTGAGTTCTTCAGGCTATATTCCCAGTAGGGGGATTGCGGGGTCATATGGGAGGTCAATATTTAGAGCTTTTAGGAATCACCATACTGTTTTCCACAGAGGTTGCACTAGTTTGCACTCGCACCAACACTGTAGAAATGTTCCGTTTTCACCACACCTTCACCAGCAACTGTTATTTTTTTGAGTTATTGATAATTGCCATTCTGACTGGAGTTAGGTGGTATCTCATTGTGGTTTTGATTTGCATCTCCCTGATGATTAGTGAGGTTAAACATTTCTTCGTGTGTCTGTTGACTGCTCAGATGTCTTCCTTTGAGAAGTATCTGTTCATATCTTTTGCCCATTTTATAATGGGGTTGTTTGTTTTTTTTCTTTTCAGCACGTTTCAGTTCCTTGTAGATCCAAGATGTTAAGCCTTTGTCAGACTTGGAGTTGGCAAATACTTTTTCCCAGTCTGTAGGCTGTCTCCCTGCTCTCTTGATGGTTTCTTGGGCTTTGCAGAAGATTGTCAATTTAATGAGGTCCCACTTGTCTATCTTATCTCTTATGGCCTGTGAGTTTCGGGTTTTGTTCAGGAATTGGATGCCAGTTCCAATTTCCATGAAGGTATGTCCTTCATTTTCTAAGGTTCTTATGGTTTGAGGTTTTACATTTAGGTCTCTGATCCACTTGGAGTTAACTTTTGTGTATGGGAATAGATAGGGGACCTGTTTCAGTCTTCTGCATGTGGTCAGCCAGTTTTCCCAGCACCATTTACTGAATAGGTTCTCCTCTCCCCAGTGGTAGGTGGTAGAGGCTTTGTCGAAGATGAGTTGGTTGAGAAATTAAGGTTTTCCTTCTGGAATCTCAATTCTATTCCATTGGTCTATATGCCTGTTCCTGTACCAATATCAAGCTATTTTGATTATTGTAGCTTTATAGTAAAGTTTGAAGTCTGGTAATGTGATACCACCTGCTTTGTTTTTTTTTTTTGTTTTTTTTTTTGTTTTTTGCTGAGGGTTGTTCTGGTTATTCTTGGTCATTTGTGTTTCCATATGAATTCCTGTGTTATTTTTTCTAGGTCTGAGAAGAATGTTGCTGGTAATTTGATGGGTATTGCATTAAATCTGTAGATTGCCTTAGGTAAGATGGACATCTTCACAATGTTGATTCTTCCAATCCATGAGCATGGGATATTTTTCCACTTATTTGTGTCATCTTTGATTTCTTTGAGCGGTGTTTTGTAGTTTTCATTGTAAAGAACTTTCACATTTCTGGTTAGGAAGATGCCAAGGTATATCATTTTTTTGGTGACTATTGTGAATGTAATTGTGGTTTTTATTTGGGTTTCTGTTTGTTTATTATTGGTGTAAAGAAATGTGATTGTCTTTTGCACATTTATTTTATACGCTGAGACTTTGCCAAAGTCCTTTATCAGTGTGAGGTTTTTGACAGATTCTCTTGCATTTTCAAGGTACACGATCATGTCATCTGCAAAGAGAGCTAACTTGACTTCCTCTTTTCCTATTTGGATACCCCTGATTGCCTCCTCTTCTCTGATTGCTCTAGCCAGGACTTCCAATACTATATTGAACAGGAGGGGTGAGAGTGGGCATCTTGTCTTGTTCCAGTTTTGGGGGGAAATGGTTCCAGTTTTTGTCTGTTTAGGAGTATGCTGGCTGTGGGTTTCTCGTAGATGGCTTTTACTATTTTGAGGTATGTTCCCCGTATGCCTAGATGTTCGAGGGTTTTAATCAAGAAGGGGTGCTGGATTTTATCAAAAACTTTTTCTGCATCTAATGATATAATCATGTGGTTTTTGTTTTGACATCTGTTGGTGCATTTAATTACATTTATGGTTTTACGAATGTTGAACCAGCCTTGGATCCCAGGGATGAAGCCTACTTGGTCATGATGGATGATTTTTGAGATGTGTTGCTGAATCTGGTTCGCTAGGATCTTGTTGAGAATTTTAGCATCTATAAACATCAAAGATATTGGCCTATAGTTCTCTTTCTTTGTTGGGTCTTTACCTGGCTTGGGTATCAATGTGATATTGGCTTCGTAAAATGATTTGGGGAGAGTTCCGTCTTTCTCAATCACCTGGAATACCTTCTGTAGGATTGGTATAAGCTCCTCCTTAAATGTCTTGTAGAATTCTGCTGGAAAGCCATCTGGTCCAGGGCTTCTTTTTGTAGGTAGTTTTCTTATTACGTAGTCAAATTCCTTGATTGTTATTCGTCTATTTAGGGTCTCAATTTCTTCTGTTTCAACCTAGGCAGGTTGTGTGATGACAGAAAGTCCTCCATTTCCAAAAGGTTTTCAAGTCTGTTTCCATACGTGTACATAGTAGTCTCTAATGCTCTTTTGTATTTCTTCAGGATCAGATGTGACTTCATCTTTTGTGTTTCTGATTGTGTTTATTTGGGCTTTTTCTCTCTTTTTCTTGGTCAGTCTAGCTAGGGGACCATTGATCTTGTTTATTCTTTCAAAGAACCAGCTTTTTGTTTCATTGATTTTTTTTTTTTGTATTATCTTTTTGTCTTCTATGTCCTAGATTTGGACTTTTATTTTGGTGATCTGGATTCTTCTGCTGAAAATAGGGTTTGGGTAGTCTTGCTTTTCCAGCTTTCTTAGGTCGCTTGTTAGACTATTAATTTGTGATCCTTCCATTTTCTTCATGTGTGTTTGTAGGGATATAAATTCTCCTCTTACTACAGATTTCATGGCATCCCAGAGATTTTGGTAAGATGTTTCTTCATTTTCATTTGTTTCCAGGTATCTTTTAATCTCTGTTTTGATTTCATCATTGACCTAGGAGTTGTTTAGCATCATGCTGTTTAGTGTCCATGTCTTTGTGGGTTTTGGGGGGACCTTGTTGGTGTTAATGTTTATTTTTATTCCACTGTGGTCTGAGATAGTTCATGGCAAAATTTCAGTCCTTTTAAATTTGCTTATGCTTGATTTATGGCCAAGTATGTGGTCGATCTTAGAGTACGTTCCATGTGGTGATGAGTAGAATGTGTATTCTGTGGTCTTTGGATGGAGGGTTCTGTAGGTATCAATTAAGTCCATTTGATCAAGAGTCACATTGAGGTTTCGGATCTCATTGCTGATTTTTTGTCCTGATGATCTGTCTAGGGTTGTGAGTGGGTTATTAAAGTCCCCAGCTATGGTGGTATTGGAGTCTATGTCTTTTTTTATGCGTGATAGCGCATGCCTGTAATTCCGGCTACTCGGAAGGCTGAGGCGGAAGGATTGCTGGAGCCCAGCAGGCGAGGCTGTGGTGACCAGGAGCGGCCACTGCACTCCAGTCTGGGTGATAGAGTGAGACTCCAACTCAAAAAAAAAATACAATGATGCTAACATACAAGCTAACCAACTACCTTACTGGTGTGCTGTTCCTCTATACAAAGATATAGTTTACAGATAGGAGAAAAGAGAAGAAAAGGAAGTGAAAAAAAAGGAACAAAACAATAGGAATAGAATCAAGTCATTAAACTAACAGAACCAATCGATCACACTCTGAGACTTTTCATTTAAGTCCAATGTCCTTTCAGCTCTGATTTCTAGCTGTCTTCTCAAGCTGGTAAATTAGTTCACAGTTGCCCCTGGCCTGCTGTGAAGGACAGTTCAGATCACCCTCAGTTCAACACTCAAATCTGACCTGTGTCTGTTACCTTGAATTGCCAGCAGGTTGTGCTATCTCAGCTGCTCATCCCAGAGGGGTGGAGCCAGACAGGAGCCAGGCAGAGGCCGGAGATGGAAGCCTGCCTCAGGGCACATGGGAGGAGATCCACAGCTGGCAGGACGTCAAGGTGGCAGCAGAGGTGGCAGCAATCACAGCAGATCTTGGCTGCAGGGGCTTCAAGGACTGAAGTCATGGATTGCCTCAGGCACTGGTGGCGCAATGTGCTATGGTTGCCACAGAGGCCGCAGCGGCACCAAGCTCCATGTGAAGAGCAGGCTGCCAACATTGGGATCTACATCCCCCAGAGAGAGAGCCAGAGGCCCTCTGCATTCCCCTTTGCAGAGGGTCTCATAGACCAGGCTGCCCCGTCACCATCTTGCCAGAAGTCAAGAAGAATTATTTTCAAAGGACCACATCCAAAGAGCCTCATCCATGCCAGGACCTGATTTAGATGATAATATCCTAGAATCTGAGCCAATGCCATGACAAGGTGAGTCTTTGGTGGTCTTAAAAAATGATGACTGTGTTTTTCATGAATGAGGAATGTATTCGTGGCCAGGGTGAGGGGCAGAGTGTGACAAATGAAACATGGCCACACATTTTTGGACACTCACACACTCTACCTTGCTTTGAATTTGTGACTTCTTTGATGGCTAGAGTATGGTAGAAGTATGCTAGTTCAGAGCCTAGCCATCAAGAGGACTGTCAATTTCCAACTCAGTCACTTGAAAGCCTGGTACTGTTATATTGCAGAAGCAACTGATCCCTTAAACTCAGTATTTGCTCCTTACACCTATTTGGGGTTCATGTGAGTAAATTGCAACTCTGGCCCACATCGTCTTCATTACAGGGAGCAAGACAAATAAAGTTCCTATATCTGGGCTATACCAGGCTTGTGGTAGAAGGAAGCAATAACATGGAGTAACCACATGTTGGCTCCTGGAGACTCTCCTTGGACAAGTCACACCTCCCATCTGTTCACAACTCATTGACAAAAACCAGTTATACGGCCCAAGTCTAATCTGTATAAGGAAAATTGGAAATGTGAGGGAGTTCTTGAATATTTGGCAAATTATTTTCAGTCCCATAGAAATTTGTCTTACTTTGAGGGCTATTTAAAAGGTCAATAGTTCCTTGAGTCTTAAGTCAGAAGACTCAAGACAATACCAAATCTCCTGTCTTTTTGAAGCACAGGATCCTCATGGGACTTTAATTAAATTTTGAGAAAATTTAAAAACATGACCAGAATTGCACTCAATATTTCAGAGTAGTTCAAACTAGTGTTTTTTATGGGAATCCTGGAGATAAAAATTAAATGACTATGCTCAAATCAAAATCTTTCCTGGAAATCCCCCAGAAGTGCTTTTTGAAAAGCCATTCTGGCAACATCTGGGATTGAATTTTAGAGTTCTAAGATTGGAAGCAGGAAAACCAGTTAGGAGGCTGTTGCAGTAATGTAGGCCAAAAATAATGAGTTCTTGGCCAAGGTGGGGAAGCTGGAGGTGGAATGAGGGAATACATTCCAAAGATATCCTGGAGACAGAATTGAAAAAACTTCAGGAACAAATGGTTGGAAAATCCAAAAATTCAGAATCAGAGAAGAAAAACTGTATCACAACTCACTTCACTAGTTGAAATAAGTCATGGTGGATCAGCTGTTCTAAAAATAAAAAATTTAAATCCCAGAATAAAATAAGGATGAGTATTGCCTTTCTTTTCATAAATAAGAAGCCAAGAAAAAAAAATTGAGAAATTTGACTAAAAGACCTTTAAAAGTGCCTGCATTTTTCCCATACATATGCATCTAAGGTCAAAAATCAAAGGAAAACAAAGTATAAAGTGGGGATAAAAAGTTGCAACACAGACAGTAGAGAGTGAAAGTCCCTAATATACAAAGACGGGTTACAAGTCAAAGATAAAATGTGCACTTCCAAATCAAAAATGGTCAAAAGACAGGAAAAGGCAGGTCACAAAATAAGACATACAAATCACCAATAAATATGTGATGTTCGTTTTTACTGTTCATTTATTTTTCTGAGATCAAATAAATTCAAAGTTAAAATGTGACATGAGCTTTTTCTATCAGATTGCAAATATTAAAAATATTTATAAAACCTCGTGTTGGCAGTAACTTTGGGGATACTATATCCCCAATCATTGTATGTTGTTCTGGAGGGAAGCGAGACAATACATAAACAATTTTTAATGAAAATGTCTTTTAACCCAGCAATCTGACTTTAAAGAATTTATGGGAACAAAATAGTTAGTTATGCAATTACTTTTTTAAAGTATGCTCAGGGATGTTCACTGTATCGATGTCTATTATAAATCTAATGTCCATTAGTAAAAAAATAAATAAAAAAATCATAGCATATTTATCAAAAATGAAATACAGCCCTTATTGATGTATAGGTATTGACCTGTAAAGTAGGTGAAATTATATTTTCAATTTTAGAAAGCTACAGTACTTTATTGTCAGATTACAAATGTACAGATTACAAATGATCTTATGCTTAAAATCAAGCCTTATTCAAAAAGGGGAGTTTTCCATAAAGACACTAGGGAAATCTCATAGCCTCTAAGAATAGAAATGCAACCATAGCCAGCAACACATATTGTCAATATTCTCTCTCATTCACTCTACTCTTCATCCCAGAATACAGGAGTGATTCTTAAGTCTCAGTCCACCCATCTTTTTTTTTTGTTTTCTAGTCTATATTATAGGAAAATAGTCACCAATATCAAATTCTAAATTTGCATTTCTTTAGTTCAACCCAGCAGCCAAAGTAGACTAGGATATTTTGGCCTCAACTTTGAGTTGTCCAAAATCCACTCTGATTGGGTCAATTCAGCCCCAGTTCAATCAACTCTTAATTGAATAACAACATTATACTGTATAAAATTGTCCTCCCTGAGGTAATCAGTTGTACATCTATGGGGGATGGAGATTGTTACTATAAAATGAGGGCAATTTCCAGAAAATTCAAGATGGAAAGCCTAATCAAGTAAAACAATTGTCATCTAGTATATTAGACGCAAATTCTGCCTCACAAGCATAATTAGTGGTTTCTGCCATACATTTCAAAACTACGAAATTTAAAACACAAACCCAAGCAGGAATCACAGTAGCTACCTCGTAGGTGATGTCAAGATCCAGTTCCTTAGGTGATGTGTGTATATTTTTCCAGTATCATATCTAACAGATCTTATGAAAAAGCCAAAGTTGAATACAAAACAATGGAGGAACACAGCATAACTACAATAAGGTTTGTCATTTGAAAATGATAATAAAGGGAAAACTATATCTTGGCCATTGGCAAAGGACACACACTCAATAGTTTCTGAAAAATGATGCTATTTACATTTGGGGCCACATAATTCATTGTTGTGAGGGGACTGTTTACATCTAGCCTTTATCCAGTAGATGCCAGTAGCACTTTCCACCAGTAGTGGCAATCAAAAATGTGTGCAGACATTGCCGTATATCCTCTAGGAAAAAAATCACCACCAGCTGGGAACCACTGGTCTTTTAGGACAGACAGAGATAGTTTGTAGCAATTAGAGATAGAGTCAGCAAACCTGGTGGTAGGAAAATAAGTTTCTTGTTCTGAAATTTTTCTTCCCTAAAGTCTGAAGGGAGAATCTTTTTTTTTTTTTTTTTTTTTTTTCTGAGTTGAGTCTCACTCGGTCGCCCAGACTGGAGTGCAGTGGCCGCTCCCGGCCACCACAGCCTCGCCTGCTGTGCTCCAGCAATCCTTCCGCCTCAGCCTTCCGAGTAGCCGGAATTACAGGCATGCACTACCACGCCCGGCTGATTTTTTAAATTTTTATTGTAGAGATGAGGTCTCGCTGCCCAGGCGGGTCTCGAACCCGCGGGCTCAGGCATTCCACTCGCCTCAGCCTCCCAAAGGCGCGGGATTACAGGCTGAGCCACCGAGCCCAGCTTGAAGGGAGAATCTTTATTGTCCAATGATTTTCAGGATGACCCCTGTGAAGAGGTAATTGGGAACAATTCTCCTAACTGGGAAACTATATCAACTAAGCAATATACCCTCTATCAGTGCAGGTATTTGGGACCAGGTACTGCCTTGAGGAATTAGCAAGCCTGGGTCATTATTTTCCAGGCTTGAAATTCTTCTGAAGCTATAACACCCTAAAAGGATCAGTAAGCTACCTACCAATCTTCTTATTAAGAACTTCTTTTCCTAATAGTCCATGATAGAGATTTTATCAGGCATGCCCTTGGAATCCCCATCCAGAGTTTCGTTTTTACCCTCTGGTCACTCTTTGTTAACTTCATGGTAATATAGGATCTTCCTGTAATGTTGCCCCTACATCAAGTTTTTATTCCAAGTATGTTTGACAATGAGATTCATCATATCCTTCACCCAACATGGATTATACTATAATGTGTTTTCTAGAGGTAAAATTAAAACTATTCATCTTTCCTGACTTCTCCCTAATATTCCCCCAATCTAATATAAGTAGCCCATTTTTCTAATCCCAACATTGTATTCATAATATAGTAAAGAATCCATTGCCTGCCATTCAGCAATGCATATTTAATCTTCATTTGCTTCAGAAGGCTAGCTAAGATTTCCCTGCAAGATGCCCACTACTGGGACAACTAATTGTGAACAGGTGTGTGGAAAGAGTATTATGTTATCTTCTTTCACACTGTATACAAAATAACAGTTCTTCTACTAATCATGATTGGTAGAGTTGTCTCCAAAATGGGAGCAACTCCAAAAAAATCAAGGAAGAGAGAACTGTTTGGACACAATTTTGAATCCACTGCAGAGAGAGAGATTGAGAGGGCAAAGCTATTAAATATTAACCTTGGTTACTGATAGGTGATGGATCTTGGGTTAATTTTTATCAGTCACCTTTGTACTATTTTGCATTGTTTTAATTTTTTTAGAAACTATGTGTCGATCTTAAAATCAGAAAAGTAATTTTATGATGTCAGAAGTAACAAAAAGAAATTTGCAGAGAATGGGGATTCGGCAAAGAGAACTGAAAAGGAAGTAGCCAGGGTTTGGAGTGGGGCGGGGAACAGAAGAATGTCAATCTAAAAAGGTCACAGAGTGTTTTTCAATAAGAAAAGAGTAGTGAGTTTCAAAGGTTGTAGGGAGATCAATTAAGAAAAGGGTAAATATCTTCTTATTACAATGAGCAATTAAGAGTTCCAAGGAGACTTTAGAAGATTTTAATTCAGTGACTAGAAAAGAAGTCAAAATAGAACAGCTGACAAATTACTGGGAAGGTGGGAAGGAGAGATAAACTTGGGAGTGAACAACCATTGAGTAATAGACATTGTTAGGGACTGCCTCTTGAAGAGTGTAAAAAAGATTAGAGACCCTGGATGGTCGGTCCTTAGCCATAGGAGTGAGCATTTGGGCTTTGGGTCTAGCAATCAGACCTCATCTGATAGAGTAAACATAAATTTGGGGAACAAGGATAGTATTCATGAAGGGCAGAAAACCTCAGCTTCCCTGAAGCCTGCTGGAAAGAGCCCATGAGGAATTTTCTCCTTTATGAAGTAGAATACTTAGGAAAATCAGAATCACAATGAAGCCAACATCTGCTACTCTCTATTGAGCTCCAGACTCACACTTCCAACAGACACAGAACAGTGAAATCCACAGGTATTTCAACACTAACATACCAAAATGAATTACCTTAGTAACTGACCTCTTGTGGTCTGATCTTGAACAGAAAACATCACCATCCACCTAATTTCTAAAGTTAGAAACATTTTAGTAATCCTCATTGTCTCACCAAAACTTCTTGATGTCAACTCCTAAACTGCTGTCAAATTTATCTTCTTTTTTTTACCCACTACCAGTTCTGGATGTTAGTTCTGAGTTTCATCATTTCTTACATGGACAACAAAGGGTTCCATAACTGGTCTTTCTGCTTCTGGTATCTATCCCTTCATTCCATTCTCATATGTGTACCCAGAATGATGGTTACAACTCCAATCATTTAAAATTATTTCATGGCCGGGCTTGGTGGCTCAGCCTGTAATCCCAGCACTTTGGGAGGCCAAGGCAACTGGATTGCCTGAACCTGCGGGTCCAAGACCAGCCCAGGAAACTTGGCGAGACATCATCTCTACAATAAAATAAAAAAATAACCGGGCATGGTAACACGCGCTTGTAGTTCCAGCTACTCAGAAGGCTGAGGTGGAAGGATCACCGGAGCCCAGCAGGTCAACGCTGGGGTGGTCGTGAGCGTGCGTGTCACTGTACTCCAGCCTGGGCAAAGGAGTGAGACTCCAACTCAAAAAATAAACTAAAATAAAATAAAATTATTTCATTGCTATTCATCAACCTCAACATAATGCGGTAAGACTTAAAGATGAAGGATAAAGCCCTTTTACTAACCGGTTCAAGTCTAGGAACTTTACAAACATTAAAGATCACCATTTTTCTCACACACTTTATACTTCAACTACACCAAACTACCTTAGCAAATTTGCAGCTAGTTTCTAGAACATAAGAGTCCATTTTCTTGGAAAATTCCTCCTTCTCTTTACCTGGAAAACTCCTATGTGTTAAATGGAGAGCAAGGATGTCATTTATTTTGTGAAGCTTTGAACTTTTCAAGGGAAAAGGCTTTGTCTTTTTTATTTTTGCATCACTCATTTCTTGCACAGTACCTGGAAATCAGTAGGAGATTTTTAAAAATTGAACGTTTGTACTCTACTCTAAGCACTTGAAGCGCAGTCAACTCAACCACTGAATAAGCCCCAACAAGCAAATAAAAAGTCATGAATAGTCAATAGCTTCTCTTAACTTCTAAGCTTTTCCTTTGTAAAACTATTTGTTTGCTAAGTTAGTTATTATATAAATGTGTGGGTATTTTCCAGACCCTACACCAGGGGTTAGGAATGCAATGGTAAACATTGTACATATCTTGCTCTTAAAGAGCTTAGAGTCTAGTATGATCCTCAACTGTTTGTACCCACTCTCATCTTCTTGCCTCCGAACTCCTTGCTAAATATAGCAACTTACTAATGATTTATCTTTACATTTTGAACACTGACACTACTGAATGGTTTTGGCTCCTCAACCTCCTCTGGCTTTGGTATATTCAAAAATCTCTAGGAAAAACTTTACATTTTAGCCCCAGGACACCATGAGAACACAAATGCTCTTCTGACCCTTAACTGGTATCCCTATTTTTACCAAATCTGACTCCTTTGAAAATATTTTTTTTTAAAGATGATAAAAGAATTTTTCAGTCTCTGTTCTATGAAGAACTTCTTTATTGTTTTTAACTTACAGTAGAGTTTGTGTAGTTTTCTCCACTTATACTGAAAACCACTCAGTGATCTAGCAGAGAAACAAAGAACTGAGTATCACATGTACTCACTCAAAGTAGACCCCGAACATCTAGCATAATACTACAGGAAAGGGATTGACAGTAGTGGGACACTACCAGGGGAAAGAGGGGGAGGAAATAACATCATGAAGGCTACCTGATCCTAATTCAGGTGAAGTAAGGTCCAATGGGAGGCCCTCATTTCACCTATACATACACCACTTATATACCCAGTCTTGAGTTGAACCCCACATCTATAAAATAAAATAAAAGAACTCAAGACTGAAGGTCTTATATTGAGACAGTAAATTTTCACACTGTCCTTTTTAGCTTTGCAAGAGAAAGAGAAATGCAAGACAGAATAGAAGGAATGAGGAGCTCGTGTGAACTGTCAGTTTCAAGAAGGTCATTGAGCATGTTCAGGCTGCCAAGTTCCTGGGATTGTTCCCAAGCTCCCACAGTGCTACTTCAATCTGGCTACAGACACTATGCCATAAACTAGTATCTCTGGCTCGTTCTATGGAACTGAGCCAGGTTCTCTGGAGTCTTAGATACTTCCATGGGTGTTAACTGGGCACCTCAGGAAGTCACATTCTTACCTTTAGTGTTCATATTTATATCTTCTGATCAGAACTAAAAGCTAAAAATACTTTATTATATTTAGAATATATTATTTCATCTATGTGAGTACACCTGAAGCATCTTTAAAAACCTCAATATATCTGTACTGGCAGGACCATGGACAGCACCCAGTCCCTCCCTCTCTCCCCTCCATGTCTAATGCTCTTCTAGGAGCAATACTACAACAGTAACAATGAAAAACAATAATATTACTACTGGGACTAATCTTCTTGGAGTCACTGAAGTATCCCCTGTTAATTACATAAGAAAAGCATTGAGTAGCCTTAAAAATTCTACTTATTATGGATTAATAATAATAATAAAATTAAACATTTGATGAGTATTGATTATGTGCTAATCACTATTAAAATAACTTTCATGTATTAACTAATTTAACTTTCCAAATTCCTTTTTTTCTCACTTTACGTTAGAAAGGAAACTAAGGTAATAAACATGAAGTTTCTGCAATATCTCCTCTTCTGAAGTATACAACTTTAGCCACACCCAAGATAAGTTGATAGCTCATGAGATATTTAGAATATCTTACTTTATACTCCATGTCCTCACACTACAAAGTATTCATGTATGGGCCCTTTCTTCATTTATCCTCCTTAGTATAAAGGGCCTTTTGATCTGAAGAGAGTATCCTTATTTAATTCTGAAAAGTTTGTTATGTTACCTAATTATTTCCATTTCTCCAGTCTATCTGTTGTCCTTCTGAAACATCCACTGAATGCACCCTGCTTTCTGAAGTCAGATTTGTCAGCTAGGCTTGGAAAATTCCCTTTCCTCCAAAAAGTTCTTCTTACTACTCATCTTTGTTTCTCCACATTCATATGACTGCCTTCGCTCCCTGACATATGGCGTATACTCACAATGCTTGTCCTAAAAGGAGTTTCCAGCTGGACTTGAGCTGGAAAGACCTCTGGATCATGCTGATCATATTTCAGTAGAAAGCCAATTTCAAGATTCAGCCTGGTGTACAAGCTGGATACTGAAAAGTCTCTTAGCATGTGATTCTGATGCTGAGTGAACGATATCTGTTTTCAGTGGAGCATGGCAATTTTGTTGAACAAAAAGCCAGAAAGGACAGAGGAGCCATGATTTACAGGTCCCTGAATCAAATATATATTAAAAAGCATATATGGATACATACTATGTATGAATATATATGATATAGAAAACTAGAGAATATTACGAGATACTTAAATTCTTATCAGGGTAAAGTTTATTTTATAAATCAAGAAAATAACAGGAATAATTAAAATATAATGGAATAATTGATATCATATTTTTATTTGTAACTCCTATATCTGATTCTCCTTGCACCCAGGGATGCTGGTTAACACTAATATGACCAACCTAGAACACAGGATTATTGAAACAGTGAGGACAACATTTTTGTCAGCAGTTTTGTTTTGTTGCATGGAACTGCAAGAAAGTATCAATTCAAGACTTAGAACAGAATGTCTCAACCTTGACTGTATATCAGAATAATATTAATACACCCAGGCTACCTCTAGACCAGTTGTACCAATATCTGTGCATGAAATTCAGTCATTCGTATTCTAAAGCTCTCCAGATAATTCCAACATGCAGTCAAATTTGAGTGGCAATCCAAAGATGAGTATTGGAAACTGGGATACAGAGCTAAGGAAGTGAAAATTTTAGGAAAGGGGAAAACAGCAGAGGATTGAAATGCTGGTGTTAGTCAACTGGATTGTTTGATGAGACAGAATGAAATCGACTTCATTTTCTCTAAGGCTCTATTAAGTACCCCCAAACTATTGCACCAGTTTTTCCACACTGTGTGGCACTGAGGGAACATGGAGAGATCTATTTGCAATTCTTTCATGCCTTTTTTTTTAGGTCGCTGAGGCTTTTTATTTCACACACAATCCTTCTGAGGATCTCAACCAAGTCCACCTTGGAGATGACACTGGAGGTACACATGACTCTAGACTCGGCGGAAAGCAAGGTGAGGAAAACAATGATTTGGATGAATGATATAATTATAATGCTAGAGTTTCTGACATGGCTTCAGCTGTCGAGCTCTGTTCTATGGAGGTCTACGGAAGCGGTGACAACACCATGGGCGTGGGTGAGGGGAGTTAACTAGCAGAGGTCCCGACAAGGGTTGGTCAGGGACCTCAAGTCGCCTGTGCTGATGTCTGGAGAGGGGTCTTTTGGCCGCCCTGAGATGAAGGCACAGGGTTCGCCTGCCCACAGCATACTTGACCAGGGAGTTTCTGAAGTTCCTGCCAGCAAACTTGGCCTTGCTGCCCAACTCTTCTTCAATCCTGAGGACCTGGTTATACTTGGCCAGGCACTTGGATTGGCAAGGTGCATCAGTCTTGATCTGCCCAGTGCAGAGCCTCACCACCAGGTCAGCAATGAAGGTGTCTTCAGTTTCCCCAGAGTGATGAGACACTATGACACTCCAGCCATTGGCCTGGGACAGCTTGTGCACTTGGAGGGACTCGGTCACAGAGCTGATCTGGTTCACTTTGAGCAGTAGGTTTACACAACCTCTCAACCACAGCCTTGGTGATGTGCTTGGGGTTGGTCACTGTGAGGTCGTTCCCCACCACCTGGATCCCAATTCTGGCAGTGAACTTCTACCAGATGCTCCAGTCATCTTGGTAGAAAGGATCTTCAGTGGACACCACTGGGTATTCCTTAATGAAGGACTTGTACAGGTCAGCCAGCTGGTCAGATGAGATGTACCTGCTGGGATCATCGGGAGACTTAAAGTCCAGGTTATACTTCCCAGACCTGAAGAACTCAAAGGCGACCACGTCCATGCTAATGACCATCTTGTCTGTGTAGCCTGTCTTCCCCATTGCAGTCTTCAGCAGCTCCAGGCCTTCCTTATTCTCCAGGATGTTAGAAGCAAACCCACCACATTGGTGGCATCATTCCATTATTTCTCCTTGACAACTTTCTTCAGGTTGTATTAAACCTCTGTGCCAATGCGCATGACTTCCCTGAAGTTTGCTTCCCCGATGGGGAGGATCATGAACTCCTGCATGGCCAGCTTGCTGCCGGCATGAGAACCACCGTTGATGACATTGAAGGTCAGGACTGGCAGGATGACCTCAGAGTTGCCAGCCAAGTTGGTGATGTGGTGGTACAGGGGAGTGCCCTTTTCAAC
The DNA here is from genome assembly GCF_000164805.1 of Carlito syrichta. NCBI lineage: Eukaryota > Metazoa > Chordata > Mammalia > Primates > Tarsiidae > Carlito > Carlito syrichta. Next base: position 380,442 of record NW_007250600.1, read on the forward strand.
AGCACCAGCTTTGCAGACAGCAAGAGACACCCCAAGAATGGCGTTTGCACCAAACTTAGATTTATGTTCCATCCCATCCCATCTCAATAATCAGTTTGTTGATCTTCTCCTGCTTCATGACGTTCAGTTTCTTGCTAACCAGAGCATGCTCAATAGTTTTATTGATGTGCTCAACAGCCTTTGAGACACTCTTCCCCATATAGCATGTCTTATCACTGTGCCAGAGCTCTAGGGCCTCATTGATACCAGTTGAGGCGCCACTGGGCACAGTAGCTCTGAAGAAACCTTTTGTGGTATAGAGATCAACTTCAACAGTGGAGTTCCCACAAAAGTCAAAGATCTCTCTGGCCTGGACCTTGAGAACAGACATGATGAACCTTAGGCTGCCAGATCTCATTGCCCAGGAAAGAAACTGAGGGCAATGCAGACACCAAGGTATGCATTAAGCCAGTGATATCTAGGTGCCCTGAGTTCCTTCTATAAGCAAATACTCCATACTCACAAGGTACCCAACATTGTGATGGATAGTAGAGTTGTGATTTATGAGACCTGATCTTACCTTCCAGAGGTCAGTCATGTGGTAGGAAAATAAACATAAACAACTAATTATGTCCATCATAGTAAATCTTACAAAAGATAAAGTTTCCAATAACTATTGGAGGAATGAGGAGGGAATGATACAATTAAATCTGACCTGTTGTTGAAGAGAACCAGAAAAGACAACAAAGAAATGGTGAACCTTGAGTTAAGGCTTCAATTATGAGTAAAAGTTTCCTGGACAGCTGTGGAAAATGGAACATTCTAGGTAAGGAGACCAGAAAAAAAGAGTCATACACAGGAAGAGTTTGATTTGGTAGTGGCTGTGACATAGGGTATGTGTCAAAAGGTAGTAAAGGATAATGTAGAGGAAGCAAGAGGGAGTTAATTTTTGAAGACCTTGGAATGCTATATTGAGAATTTTATACTTGGTGGACAATGACAAATCAACTTGCAAATAGTTTTTTTTGTTTGTTTTTTTCTAAGTTGGAGTCTCACTCTGTCACTCAGGCTGGAGTGCAGTAGCATGCCCACGGCCACTCCAGCCTCGACCTACTGGGTTCAGGCTATTCTTCCACTTCAGCCTTCTAAGTAGCTGGAACTACAAGCACGCATCACCACACCTGGCTAAATTTTTTATTTATTATAGAGATGAGGTCTCACCAAGTTGCCCACGCTAGTCTCAAACCCGTGGGCTCAGGCAATCCTCTCACCTCGGTCTCCCAAAGTGCTGGGATTATTGGCATGGGCCATCATAACCAGCCTGCAAAAAGCTTTTAAAAGGAGGATGACAAGGGTAGATTGATGGTATGTTTTAGAAATCCTGGCTATAATGTGAAGTTTGAGTGTGGAGGAATGCATGAAAGTAAGACATACCTATTAATTATTACAGTAACCCAGGTATAAATCTGTACTAACTCAGTGGTCATGTGAACAAAATAAAGAGAGATTAACATAAGGGTGATTTCAGATAAGTTGCTAACCTAGATGTGAATCTGACTACAGTGAAAAAAATAAAGAAGAAAATCAGAAATGATTTTTAGGTTTCTAAATGGGTGAATAGATGTTACCATGAGCCAAACTGTGGAATAATAGAAAAAGAGTAAATTAGGAGGGGAGATGTTAGGTTCTGGTTCTGGATGTAAAGATGACCATCCTATTTCCAGTCTTTGAAAGGGGATGATGCTCAACTCACTTGTTCTCTATAAAATTCATAGAAAAACAGGCCTCTGCGTTCCTCCAGGATGGACACCAGAGAGTTCCTTGGGAAAAGATCTGTTTACCATTCATGACAACAATTTAAAACTATGAATGATAATTTTCACATTCTCAAGATTCCTTTGTATCAAATTAGAATCAGTCATTGAGGTTTCTCAAAACCAATAATTGTAAACTCAAAGGTCTTCTGGGGCAAGCCGGGTGATGTAGGTCAGGTGGGGACTGGAATAAATTAGAAAGTTTAAGTACTATAGAAAGGAAAATGCTCTTATTTAGCTCCAAATGATTATTCTTGTGCTTTAATAGAGGATCTGTTTTGCCAAACCTTTGTTTCAAAAGAAATTAGATTTTACATAAATAGATTTTTATGTAAAACTTCCTGTTTTTATATGTTGGCAAGTAATTTATCCTTTTTTTAAAATATACAACCAATGAAACTCACCTAAGATCTCTGAATTTTAAACCTTCTTGAAGCTAAAGATTTACACTATGGCTTGTGTTATCACGTTGAAATAACTTTGTGAAAAAGAATTCACAAAATCTCTTTCAATTATAAAAGTTGCTCTTTTCATTGGCCCTAAATCTAATTCTTCCAAATCCCTCATGGTCTTTCTTTATAAGGTGCCAAGAATTTAGGAACAAGGCCAAGTTTAATTTATTCATGTCATTTTTAATTTTATTGACTTTAATCAGAGCTCCTTCTAGCCTTCTTACTTCTGAACAAATATGACAGATTAGTCTTTGCTCATAGGTAGTGCTTCCATAGATACAGAAAAGTTTATGGCTAAAAATATTATATTGGGCTATCTAAAATAAAAAGAAGAAATTCAAGTCAGATAGACAAAGAATATTTTCAAAGATTGTACAGCTAATTTCTGACAGAGTATGATAACCTAGCTTTACTAACCTTCACTCCTTTGTCTCCCTCATGCCTGGGTTGAAAGTTCATTGTGTGCTTAATCTTTTTTTTTCCTCTCTCCTCTCTCCCTTTGGCTGTATCAGTTAGCTGTTGCTGCATAACAAACAACTATAAAATATCTGTGAAATGCAAAACTAGGAAATTATTTCTCACTCATGTGACAGCAGAGCTGCTGGTTTCAATTGTCTTCAGCTGAACTCTCCTGAGCTTCACTCCAGATTTCAAGATTGATTTAAATCATCTGGGGTGGCTCTACACCCAGTCTGGGGCCCAGGCTATCTAGGAAGCAGAATTGTGGCTACCTAAAACATATTCTTGTCATAGCAGTGGTCAATAATTTCCCAGAGGAGCAAGTAGAATCATGTGAGATCCTTAAAGTTTAGATTAAATTCATGTGCTATCATTTCCACCTATGCTCCTCTGGCCAAAGCAAGTTATTTGGTAAAACTTAAATCAGTGGGGCAGGTAAGTACATAACCCCGTGGAGATTATAGTGGAAGAAATAAGTAAACATACACTGAATATTAATCATATCTCTCACAGTTACTACAAATTGAGAGACTATAGTATGCCCTGTACTGCATTAAGTACTTTATAAATATTAGATGTAATCTTCATAAGAATCCTGTGTGGTGTGCATAATCATTTCCACTTTACAGATGCAGAAACTGAGACAGAGAAATTAAGCAAGTAGATAGATACCACACACACAATCGCTAGTAAGTAGCAGAACAAAATCTGAAAACATCACCTGTTCTCCACTGTGTAATGCTGGATCTTCCCTCTCTTCCTCACTCTAGAATTCATTGACTATCTTCAAATACTCAATATATTTTTGAACTTAAAAATGTGTCAATTATAATTATATCAAGAGTTGATCTATAGCTGCATGTGAGATAGTGATAGTTATGATCCAACACCCATATGGTCAAATTCCTGTAATTACAAAAACACAAAAAGAACAGAGAAGGGCAATCAGGACTATAGGAGGAAGATCATGGCTGCAATCCCATTCCATATGTTCTTGAACAGAAATCATGAAAAAATTAAAAGAAACTCTGTGGCAAAATAATAAAGTGTAACTATTGGGTAACATGTTGGTTGTTTTATATTAAAGCTTAGCCTTTAAGTTAGAACCATAAATAAAAGTGAATACTTTTTCTCTTGGAAAAAAGCCCTAGAAGCCGGGCTCGGTGGCTCAGCCTGTAATCCCGCGCCTTTGGGAGGCTGAGGTGAGTGGATTGACTGAGCCCGCGGGTTCGAGACCTGCCTGGGCAGCAAGACCTCATCTCTACAATACATCAAAAAATCAGCCGGGCATGGTAGCGCACGCCTGTAGTTTCGGCTACTTGGAAGGCTGAAGAGGAAGGATTGCCGGAGCCCAGCAGGTCAAGGCTGCGGTGGCCAGGAGGGGCTACCGCACTCCAGTCTGGGCGACAGAGTGAGACTCAAACTCAAAAAAAAAAAAAGCCCTGGAGACCACGTAAATAACTGGAGCTGATTTAACTTGGGAATTCAGATAGAGCAGACAAAGGGCCATGACATTAAGTCAAATGTCACTCTCTCTTCTTACTGCTAGCACAGATTTCTAACCAGAAAAAAGCAAGATCTGACAATGACACTGGTCATAAAGGGAAGAGTGATGAATTAGGTCCTGAGTCAGAGATCATTGATCCCTCTGATGTTCTTCTGATAATGAGGTAGCCCAGGCTTCCTATTAGCTTTTATTGTGTCCTAAATCTTAATGCTGAGTTTCTCATTTGATCCTCACTAAAAATTGCTGTTCTGATAATATTCTAATTCCTCAGTCTATCTCTTGAGACTGAAGACTGCTCTAATCTGACCAAAACTTTTCTCTGGGACTAAAGCCCTGAACTTCAACTTGCCCCATCCTCTTCACCAAGCATGACTCCAAAAGATTCTTCAAGGAACTACTGATATCAAGGCTTGATTTCGCTGTCCACTAGCAAGACTGAACAGTTACTGAGGTATCTAGGACTTTAATTATAGAGGAAGTTCAGTATTCGTTTCAAACCTTAAATTAAGTAAAGTTTTATTGAAATCCATACATGCTCCTTTGTTTATATATTATCTGTACCTGCTTTTGTAATATGTCAGCAGAGTTAAGGAGTTGTGACAAAGGTCATATGACCTGAAAAACCTAAAATATTTACAATGAGGTCCTTTCCAAAAATGTTTGCCAATTCTAGTCTAGTCCTTTGTATATATTAAAGAGAGATACATATGCTCAGGCCCCTCAGCTGAGAATTATCTTCTGCATAACAGTCTCTCAATTTTGAGGAAAATATTCTCTCTCACAATTGGGGTAAAGGTATCATGAATTAATGTGTGTAAAGATTAGACAATTGTGGCAGTTTTAAGATATGACAATCCTTCTATAGAGCGGTGGGGTCTATATTCCCTCCTCCTGAATCTGGATAGGCTTGTGACTCACTTGTAACCAATGAATGTGGTAAAGTAATGCTATGTGACTTCTGAAGATATACATGTGGGAGAAAAGACAGTGTTGTTTTCACCTTGTTGTGTTAGAATCCTGGGGCACCATTTAAAAAGTTTGACTAACCTAAGGCCACCATGCTGTGAAAAATCTCAAGCTATTTGGGGAGCCCACTGAGTAGGTGCTTCCATCAGCAGTCTGTGGTGAGTCCCCAAGAGCCAACACCAGCAGCCAGCCAGGTGGATGAGTAATCTTGGACATCAGCACAGCTATGCTTTTAAATCACTACAGCACTTGCCAACATCTGACTACAATTTCATGAGAACTGCCAACTGAGGCCTGCCTGAATTCTTGACTCATAGATCATGAGAGTGACTACAATTTCATGAGAACTGCCAACTGAGGCCTGCCTGAATTCTTGACTCATAGATCATGAGAGAACTTCAACAACTGGGTTTTCGTGTGCATGTGTGTGAGTCATATATATATATATGACCCACAGTAAACAATAAAATATACTTTCTTTTCATATATATATATCTTCTAGTTTCCAGTTCTGCATGTTAGGAGCATAGAGGTTGCCACACCATTCTGACAAGTAAAAGCCTCAATGAACTAAGAAATCAACAACTGTTCTTAGATCCGCTGAAGAAATGAGGACACAGGTCAAAACACTGCCCCCAATATTGGAGAGACCAGCAGGCTTACTGGAGCAGAGACTTATGAGCACAAACTGCTGTAGGAACCATTGCCAGGAAAGGAAAACCTGAATTGTAATTGATGAATCACTGAAGGCTCAGTGTGGACAAAGGAGAGCTAAGAACTCCAGGGAGGCCTAATCATAGACAGCCTCCACAATGTTGTAAGTTTTATACCTCTAGGAGCTCAACCAGGCTCTCACAGTGGATGACAGGAAAAAAATCTTCTCATGCTTCTGTCAGAAAGAGGGGAAATGGAACCATCTGGAAATGCACCAGGGTACTTCGTTTTTCTTAACAAGGTCTGTCCTCAGGAGAAATTATTTAGCTAGAGTCTAGCCTGCTGAGGTTTTATCAGAGTCTAACTGACCTGGAAGAAGGGAAAAGTTCAACTCCAGCCCATTTTAGTCTTCCATGTAGGAGAAGGAAATTACCCAACTACAGACCATTGTAGTCATCCTGTCCCAACTAAATGGAGGAGAGAAAAATAAGAAGTGTTTGTAAAGTTTACAGTCCAGAGGCATGGGCTTACTAAAAAACTGAGACCTAATCATGGGACTATAGAATGCTTCTCCTCCCACATCTTGCCACCACATTTTAAAAGGCACATTTACAGCAATTCCTTTTATGCAGTACATATCAACAATTACTTTGGACATCAATGGTCTAGATGCACCAATTAAAAGGCAAAGTTTGTCAGAGTGGATCAAAAAAACATGACTCAACTATATATCTATAAGAAATTCACTTTAAACATAAAGACATATCTAGATTAAATGTAAATGGGAGGAGAAAGATATACCGTGCTAACACAATTTAAAAAAAAAACGCAAGAGTAACTATATTAAATTCAGGCATAGCAGACTTAAAAGGAAGGAAAGTTATCAGGGATAGAGGGGCACTACATAATGATAAAGGGTCGATTTGCTAAAAAAAAAAAAAAAAAGCATAACAATCATTAACATGTATGCATCTAACAATAGAACATCAAACTATATGAGGGGAAAACTATAAAACTGCCAAGATAAAGGAATCCAACTAAGTGAAAAAATACAACAAAACTATCCCATCATTATAGTTGAAGACTTCAACACCCCCCTATCAGAAATGGACAGATTCCATAGGTAGAAAATTAATAGAGACACAATTGAACTCAGCTGTACCATTGTTCAACTGTATCTAATTGATATCTATAGATAGCTTCATCAAACAACAGTAAAATACACTTTCTTCTCAAGCTCACATGAAATATTCACTACAATAAACTACATTCTGGGCCATAAAATGCAGTATCTTCTTTTTAGTCACAGTGGAATTAAACTAGATATTAATAACAGAATAATAACTGTAAAAGTCCAAAAATGAATAGATAATAAACAAAACACTTCTAAATAACACTTGGGCAAAAAAAGATATTTCAAGACAAATTTTTAAATATTTTGGACTAAGTGCAAATGAAAACACAGCTTATCAAAATGTGTAGGATGCAGTGAATGCAGAAATGCTTACAGAAAAATGTATAGAGTTTAATGCATGTATTAGAAAAGACATCTAAAATTAATAATCTAAGTTTCTACTTAGAAAAAGGAAAGTAAACTAAAATAAACAGAAGGAAAGAAATAAGTATTAGAGTAGAAGTTCCTGAAACTGAAAACAAGAAACCAATAGAGAAAAATCAAGAAAACCAAAAGCTGGTTCTTTGAAAAGATCAATAAAATTGATAAGCCTCTAGCCAGGCTAAATAAAAAATGAAGAGGAACATGAATTACTAATATCAGAAATCAAAGAGGAGATATCACTACTGGTCCATGGACATTAAAAGAATAATAAAGGAATACTATGACAACTCTAGGCTTACAAATTTGATAACCTAGATGAAATAGACCAATTCCTTGAAATATGCAATCTGTCAAAATTCACACAAAGAGTAATAGACATCTGAATAGGCCTATGTTTATTAAAGAAATTGAATTGATAACTAATAACTTTTCAAAACAGAAAGCACTAGTTCCAAATGGGTTCACTGGTAAATTCTTTCAAAAATTTAAAAAAGAAATTTTACCAATTCTCTATAATCTCTTTTAGATATTTTCTAATTTATTCTATGAAATCATAACCCTAATATCATTATCAGACAAAGATATTACAAGAAAAAAATACAGACCAAGAGCTCTCATAAACATAGATGCAAAAATTAACAAAATATTAGCAAATCAAACAAAAACTATATTAGAAGAATTATATACCACTACCAAGTGGGATTTATCCCAAGTAGGCATGACTGATTCAAACTTTCAAAAATCAATTAATGCAATCTATCCCATCAACAGGCTGAAGAAGAAAAATTACACGATTATATCAACAGATGCAGAAAAAGTATGTGGTAAAACCCAACATCCATTCTTGATTTTTTAAAGAAAACCTCTCAGTAAACTGGAAATTTATTAATATTTGATACTTTAATGGAGCACACATGTCCAAATCCATAGAATGTACAACAGCAAGACACTGAGTGTTAACAATGCATTAATGCAGGTTTATCAGTTACAACAAATTTACCACACTAGTGGTATACACCATTCTGGTAGTGTGTATAATAGAGGAGGCTATGCGTGTATGGGAGTGGGAGTTATTTGGGAAATCTCTGTACCTTCTTTTCAATGTTGCTATGAACTTAAAACTGCCTTAAAAAAATAAAGATTTTTTTTAAGTAAAATTTATTTTATTTTATTTTTTATATATGTTATTTTAAAGATGTGGAGTACAGTTCAGGATTAGGCATACAAGTGGACATCATACAGGTAAGTTTTGGGCCTCCCTTTGGTCCCCACTTTGCCTGATTTGAGATCAGGTACCCTTATTGATGTTGTGTCACACACACCCCACCCCCCGGCAGTATCCTGCTACTGTCAGTCCCTTTCCTAAAGTATTATGGTAGAGGTTTAGGGTCTGCTTATAAGTGAGAACAGGTGGTACTCTGTTCTTTGTTTCTGTGATAGATGGCTGAGTATTATTGAATCTAAATCCATCCAAGATGCTGCGAAGTCCATATGTTTGTCCTTCTTTATAACTGCATAATATTCCATTGTGTATATGTACCACATTTTTTTCATCCAGTTCGGTTTCGATAGGCAGCATGGTTGGTTCCATGTAAGTAAAATTTAAGCATGAAATCATCTTGTTTGTTTGTTTGTTTGTTTTTAAGTGAGAAAGGAGGATCTATTAAGAGGACAGGAAAGCTCCGACAGTGGGAGGGGACCCGAGAGAGTTGTCTGAAATAATTTTTTTAAAAAACAGAACCTTACATATAGAATGGTATAATGGTCATTGAAGACCCAGAATGGAGAGGGTGGGGAAAATCACCTATCGAGTACAGTGTGCACAGGTAGGTTGGTGAGTAAACTTAAAACTCAGACTTCTTCGCCACTATCCAATGTATCCATGTAACCAAAAGTAATTTGTACCCCCGAAAGCTATTGAATTTTTTAAAAAAACAGTGCCTTTAACAAAGTTCAGGGCCTTTCGGACTACAGGCCATGCACAGTTGTATAGTTCACATGGCCACGAAAGGGATTTTGATGAAGACAGTTCCCAATCAAGTACTGTGAGGAAAGACGGTAGAGAAAAAAAGAGAGATTAGAGAGAATCGTTTTTGAAATTTTTATTTAAGTATAACATTTAGAAAAGTGCATAAGTCATGAGTATACAGCTTCGTGAATTTTCACAATGGGAATAAACCTCTATAACCAGCATCAAGATTAAAAAACAGAACATTGATGGCACCCAGAAGTCCCCTGTCCCCTTTGTGCCCCTCATGGGTACCACCAACTTGTATTCCAACAACTTAGATTAGTTTTGCCTGATTTCAAGTGCTATGTAAACGGGAATCAGACTGCAAGTTTTCTTTTCTTTGACTTTTTTCATTCCACTTTATGTTTGTGAAATTCAGCCATACTGCTGTGTATAGCTGTAGTTGCAAATTCTCAGAATAATCATACCAAGTGTAGAGAGGCTGTTGAAGCTGCCAACTTGCCTCATCTGACAACCTACAGAAAAATCCAAGATGAGGGAGAGAACTAGTGGGTGAACTATTCAGTTTTGAAGCGGAATTTAGGGGAATTATAAGGGAATCAAGACTTTTGGAGATTAAAAATTAAAGTTTTCTATCCCTAGTCTCTCCCAGCAAAAGATTCTCAAAGTAATAAAGGGTCTTGGGGCAGAAATCAAGTCCAAGGTGAGAATATAAGATCTTAAGATGATGTCTCAGAGATCTTTCCATTAACCAATAGGACTTCTTAGAAGCTGAAGGATATTTTCTCACAGCAGTCTTACAGAAAGCCTGAAACAGCACAGGTATGTTGGTGTATCTTTTGGCTAGGGAAGTAGATTATATGTTAAGATACACAGGGTTACCTGAACCCGTGGGTTCGAGACCCGCCTGGGCAGCGAGACCTCATCTCTACAATAAATCAAAAAATCAGCCGGGCATGGTAGCGCATGACTGTAATTCTGGCTACTCAGAAGGCTGAGACGGAAGGACTGCCGGAGCCCAGCAGGTGGAGGCTGCGGTGGCCGGGAGCGGCCACTGCACTGCAGTCTGGGCGACCGAGTGAGACTCCAACTCAAAAAAAAAAAAGATAAACAGGGATCTTCGAGTATTTAAAATTATTTTATCTGTAATGACAACGGCAGAGAGACTATAAAATTAAAAGATGCCCTTGGACTTTTATAGATTTGGTTCCTCAGTTTCATACATAGTCTACTTCATATAGAAAAGGAAGAATGACTCAGAGGATAGGATCAGAAGTCAAGAGAGCAAACAAGAGCCACAGAGAATAGCTTTCCAAATAGTTCAAATTTTAAACACCAGTTAAGGAACTGACATTTGTGTGGCTGGGTTTCAGAAATGCTATGGAACAGTGACTGATATGTATCCCTCACACATCTCTTTTTGAACTGGAGAGTCTATTGCAGTTATTCCATACTTAAATCATCACTGTATGTTAGAAGTTTGGAGGAGCAGATAAGCAGATGTCTTTAAGACTTTCAGATCAAGAGGAAACACAATCAAGGACTTATACCTTAGAAGTCTTATCCACACTTGCGCCTGATTTATATAACGAAATCCTGAAATCTGAGTGTGATATTAGCTCAAGCTGAATTCCCACCTAACAGATAGCATCAACTTCCAGTCATACAGATGAGCCAATTTAAATATCCAGTTTAGTCATACCTTCAAAAGACTGCAGCCCCAGGCAACATCTGCCTTGGAAATTTGTGGAATAGGCAAAGCATAATGAAAAAGAAAAAGAATACTGGTAAAGGGGCCAAACTGAAATTATAGGGATGTATATAGTACCTGAAATCAGAGTCTTAATGATGAATTGAAATGAAGATTAGGAAGATATGTTAGGCACCTTTGCAATTCATCAAACTAAAAATTCAGCTTTTCCTGCCCGCTTATGACACTATTTGATGTTGAAAATGGTAGCAGACAACTTTTTTTACCTGAAGGTCAACCAGTAGATGACCTCTCCCCATTCCCCCACCCCCTTGTAGCACATACTTAGATAGACCAATGAATAAGTGACCTGTGTGTCATCTTTGTGTTCACTTTTAAAAATCACTCAAAGAAATTGTTAGTGTCTCTATCTCATGAGCTAGAAAACAATATTCATCCCGCCCGCTGAGTCTCTGATCCCAGACTGAGTGGCAGAGGAACAGGGAGGATGATGTAGGGAAGAAACTGTCAGTCTGCAAAGCTGGACTTTATCTTAAAAGACTTATGAAGATTCTTTTTTTCACAGCTATCTTCTCAATCCAAAGCAATGTCTCTTGTTTACTGCCAGGGGCAGGAAGATAAAGTTGTTGGTTTTGCTTTAACAAGCCCATGTGACCTGGAGAAAGAAGAAAGGGCAGAAACTAACCTGGACCTAATTTGCAACCAGGCCACGATCAGAGTTAGTTGCTTCTGTTGTGTTTTACTCATGCTAGTTGTTTAAGGATTGGTGATGACTAAGGGGCCAGGAATCTAAGACACCTTCATTTCCCAGTCCTTCTCTCACCACCTTATATAAAGTTTCAGGGACAATGTGGGTAGATCTGGACAGGAATAGGCTAGCAGCAAGGAGGGAGTAGGATGGAAACGGACATTTGAGGCCACTCTGAGTAACAAGACTGGAGGTGGGGAACCTGCTGAGAAACCTATTAGTTCCAGTAGTATTTTTACCAATCCCACTGCCTGCATTGAACCTGCTTCCCCAGGAGAACTACACAGATGAGCATCTGGCTAGCTACTGTGAACACAAGCAGAGTCCTGAGAATCCAGGGGGACTTGGAACTGGAAAATTCAATAGTTAATGATGATCACTATGAACTATGCATGTCTTCTAAGAAGTGACAGTTCTCTGAAACCTACATACCTTGTCATTCGAACACCTGAGACATAGGTCATTGTGAGCCCCATCAGCAGTACTGCTGAATATCAAATTCTACATTTCGGGAACCGGCTTCTCAGGGGAACCCAAACAACAGAAAACACATCAGTGCAGACACACGCACAGTTTGATTCCGTAGAAATGCTTTCTACGGGTACTGCAGAATTAAGAAACATGGTAATAGTGACAGAACAGGGAATACGGAAGAGAAGGCAGGACACAGAGAAACTTTTAGCCAAGACGTTAAATGACCCAGGGAATTAATAGAGAAAAGGAAAATGGAGCTAAGAGAAAGAAATGAAGAAAAAAAAAAAGTAGGGTAAAGAAAACAGAGAGGATGAAGGAAAGGCAGAAAGGTAGTTTATAATGGAGAAATGGTATAAATAAGAACACTTCTATCTTCCAAAACTGTAGTAGGCTTGTACTTATGTGTTTACATCTCTGATCCTGCCTTAAGTTCACAATAGGAAACTGGATTACTCCTGTAATTCTCACAGCAGTAGCAAGGATCTTCAAGTAGAGAGTTAATAAAGATGAATTTAGAGAAGGAACGGGGGAGTGGGGAGGAGAAAACCAGCCAAATGAGCTCAAGGCTTGTGCTTCTTAAAATGCAGCATTTCACTGAGCTTTTCCTTCAAATCGGAGTCCTTCTTTCCTATTTTTAAATGTGTCCTGGCCAGATACAGTGGCTCATGCCTGTAATACCAGCACTTTGGGAAGCCAAGGCAGGAGGATTGCTTGAGCCCAGGAGTTCAAGACCAGCCTGGGCAACATAGCAAAACCTCATCTCTACAAAAAATGAAAAAAATTATCCAGGTGTGGTGGCATGCACCTGTAGTCCAAGCTCCTTGGGAAGGCTGAGGCTCAAGGATTGCCTGAGCCCAGGAAGTCGAGGCTGCAGTGAACTATGATTGTGCCACCGCACTCCAGCCTGGGAGACAAAGTGAGACCCCCAACTCAAAAAAAAATGCTTCCTATCTCCTTCTCTCCTTCCCCTCTCCCTCTCCTCTCTTATACTCCCTCTCTCTCTCTCTCTCTCTTTCTCCCTCTTACACCACAGTTAAGAACCTAGAAGGCATCGTAATTCCTTCCTCTTGTTTGCCTCAATTCCCCATCACCATCATGCTGACTTTTGCCTTCAAATGTTCTTGCATCTATTACTTCCTCCCAATCCTTGACATCTCTGCCCTAAATCTTCATACAACAGCTTCACAATGCCATCTCCCTCTTTGGCTGCCCCTTGTGATTATAACCAAAACAGAAAAAAAATTATATCAAGCTCTTGCTTTAAATTCTATGGTGGCTCCCTATCACCTAGAGGCAAAATCCAAAGGCCAGGTATGGCCTAGGCAATGGACACTGGAACATTCCACTCTATATCCCCTTGAGTCCCCTTCACTATTTTGGGGTTCTTATTCCTCCTTCCACCTCCTGCTTCTGTATGTTTTGCTTCTAAGGGCCCACATCTTAGATTCTCTTTGAAGGGCTGCTCATACATGAAAGAAACCCCTTTGTCCACAGGTACAGAGAGTCTAAAGTGTCAAGGCAACCACGGCCAACATTTGACTGACACAAGAGCGATAAAATGTAGCTCCTTTGGCTCCAGTAAGGTTGAACTCTGAGATTTTTACATTCCAGAGTTCTCCAGCAAGATCAAGTTAAGGCTGAGGCTTTGCCTGAAATCACACCTTTCCTTGGTATATTATTTATTTGTTGTTGCATAATAAATTCTCTCCAAAAATTAATATCTTAAAACAACAAATATTTATTATCTCCCATAGTATCTGAAGACCAGGAATCTAAGAGCAGCTTAGCTCCCAGGGTACCAGCTCAGGGTCATTCATGAGGCTACGGTCAAGTTATCAGTTGGGGCAGCAGTCATCTGATGAGAATAAAGAATCGGCTTCCAAGATCACTCACATGGCTGTTGGCAAAAGGCCTCATTTCTTTGCCAGATGGACCTCTCTCCAGGGCTGCTGTTTTTTCCCAAAGCAAATGATCCAAGAGAAGAAGAGAGCTAGCAAACGAGCAAGAGAGCACCCAGAACAGAACCTAATCTCAGAAGTGCCAAGCCATCACTTCTGCTGTACGCTATTGGCCACACAAGTCAGTCCTGATACAATGTGGAAGAGGACCACAAAACAGAAGGCCAGGAAGTGGGAATCACTGGGGGCCATCTTGGATGCTGGTGACCGTATTTGGCTTCTTCTCTTTCTCCATCCTGCTCTCCACATTCTCCCGACAGATTTTCCTGGGAGCACTTCTTAATGAATCACTTGTACTTAGAATCAGGGACTACTTTTGGGTACCCAACCTAAGACAGCATGCAAAGTCCTCTATGGTATGGTCCTTGCCTACTTCTCCAGTTTTGTCTTTTGCTAACACATACTTCACACTTGATGCACCAGGAACACTGAAATGATGCTTTAAATCACCTAAACATAGCATGTAATATTTCTATGCCCTTACTCAGAGGGCAGAAATTGAGTTTTAGCCATCTTTCTATCCCTATCACTTGCTACCATGAGAAATGTGTTGACTAAATAAAATTTTACATCCTAAAATCTTCATTGTCATTGGGAACATCCTTAAATGGCAACTGCACTTGATACCTTTAGTCAAGGTAGTTTGGTAGGTGAAGAAAAGGACATAGGACTTTCTTCTGTCATCCTGGTCAAGTTTGAGAACATCACCATGTCCCAAAACTCTGGGAATAGAAAATCCATGCATTCATTCAACAAATATTTATTGAAAGATTACTATGTGGCTGGCATTTTCCTAAGCATTGGAGGGATAGCAGTGAAACAAGTAAACTAAAAATCTGCCTTCAGGAGCTTACATTCTAGTGCAGGGAAATAGTAACAGCTAAAAGGTATCAAGTATTATTATGTCCTAGGCACTGTCCTAGGTATATAAACCTATATATCTCATTTAATACCTACACAATCCTATGAGGTAGGTGTTATAATTATTTTCATTTCAAAGGAGACTAATGCCCAGACAATAAATGGTAGACCTGGAATTTGAACCTAGTTTGTAGCATTCCAGAGCCCATATTCTTGTCTCCTCTAATCAATAAGTGAAGTGAGTGCTAAAAAAGCTACCTTGACATGACAGCACCAAAAACATACCTGTTTGTTTACCCAGATTTTCCTATCCATTCAATGTGATTTGGTTTAAAACTCTGAAAAGAGGAAATAACCTACTGTGCTGACACCTAGACTACCTAGAGTAAAACACCATTTTGAGCTGGAATGAGCCTAAGAGGCAACACAGTGAAGAGGTAACAATTTAAGTGGGAGTTAGGAGTAAAGTCTGAGTGTGGTCCGGTCTGTTTCCTCATTTGTGTAATAAGGGAGCTGGAGGAATATAGCTCTAAAATCCTTCCCTCCTTCTCCATGATAGTAGTCTAAGTGGTCTGGCTCTTAAGATTTCAACACCTTTATGAGACGTAACCTCGCATTATGTTTATCAGTCCGCATACTTCATGACCCTTGCTAGACAGTAAGTTCTGTGTTCAGTGAATGCTCCTTTACATTCCATTATTTATATACTATATATACCCTGCCATCTTGGGCATATCTTGTCATAGAGAAGGGGCCTCTGTATCCAAGAATCTCCCTTGAAAAGACTCCTTGAGGCCACAGAGGTTATGAATAAAAGAGGCAAGATTTAGATGCAGCCCTATCCCATTTCAAAGCAGGTGATTTCCAATCATACTTAATGACTTAGGAAAGAACAATTGCTTAAGTAGCATTCTTGCTGGGTCAGTGTATCATTCCTTAAAACCTATTTCACATATTTCTCTCTCAATCACACCCACATTCATAATTTCAACACTGTCTTTTCTAAATGCCCAGATTGCATATCTCACCTTGAAATTAGGCCTTTACAACTTGGATGGATTTAGAGTCTATCATACTCAGTGATCTATCACAGAAACAAAGAATAGAGTACCATATGTTCTCACTCATAAGCAGACCATGAACAATCGTCACAATACTATAAGAAAGGGATTAGCAGTGGTGGGAAACTGCTGAGGGGGGTGGCGGGTGGGTGGGATTGGCAGTTGAGGGAAACTGCCAGGGGAGGAAAGGTCACACCTCATCAAGGGTACCTGTATAATGAACATTTGCATACCTAACCCTGAATTGTACACCACATCTTTAAAATAAAGGAAAATTTTAAAAGAGAAATTAGGCCTTTAGCGAGCAAGGTAGGTCCTAGTCTGAATTCTCAGCTCAAAAACACTGTAAAGGTGCACCTCAGAAGAGATTAAAAAACAAGATTTTACCAATATTAGTATTTTCATTTCTTTGGATTCATGAAAATTCATTGCATTGTGCCTCACAGGCCTTTATATCTTAATTTTTTAAAATTTTAAAAAAGAATCAGGAGGCATTTTCCCCCCCAAGGACACCACTTTCTTGGAAGAGTCATGTAAGTTTCAACTTCCTGATAATACCCTAGTTCCCCACAAGTCTGTAGGGGTTGAGTCCCAGTAGGATACATAATACACTCCGAAGGGACAACTGAAGACAATTTAATGAAGGTACTATTTTTAAATGGGTGGCCAACTATTCAAAAGGCTGAGGTGGGAGGATCACTTGAGCTCAGAAGTTTGAAGCTACAATGAGCTATGATTACACCACTGCACTCCAACCTGGGACACAGAACAAGACCCTCTCTCTAAAAAAGAAAAAAAGTATGTCTCAGGGAACCCATACCACAGTCACTGAACATTATGGAAAAAAAGAAAAAGAAAAAAAATAATTTTTTAAAAGACAGGGCAGAGATAAGGGAAATCAACAAATAACGATGCCATACTTCAAGACTATTAACAGCAAAAGCCATGACCACCCATAGTTCAGAAGGAGCAAAGGGAGTACTTAGGGAAACCTGGTGGGAGTTGTGAAGAGGACTCTTAGAAAGAAGCATGGCCTCCATAAGAAGAACATGACTGTAACCTGATTAGGGTGGGGAGCGGTAGATATTGTTCTCATCCCAACTTCCCAACTCCTGCTGGTGCCTCCCATTGGTTTAAAACAACCAGAAGCTGAAGGTGAGGTAGCCTCCCAGAGCACAGAGCAGCTGGATAAACATAGAGCCTGGTCTCGAGAGACAAAGTGAATATCCAGCTCAGAAGCCAACTGAGGTAGCATAACAAGAGCCACTCCCTTCAGAAGTCAGGTGTCTGAAAAGGGACATGTAGCATATGACATATCTAGTATTCCTGGAGTGAACAAGCATCCTTTTGGCAAAGATAGAAAATCTCTCCAGTAACCAATAGTTGGATATATTAGTTTTGTTCTCCATAAAGGGGAACAGTCAACTGACAATGTATAGAAGAGAAAGAAGCAAATCAAATGCTATAATTAGGAAGCATAGTGTAACCATAACACTCATGCATTTAATATCTGAAAATTCAAATATGTTGCAGGAGTGGCAAAAGGGAAAAGAGAACGTATTTAAACAGTGCAGGAAATTCTGCCCACCATGCACCCCACAAGCTTACATATGAAAATGAACTTGAGGTTGATGATATTAATCCACTGTTCCCAAATCTCAGATCTCTTGAGCCTTTCACAGTGTCACCATTTGCCATACCAAGTGAGATTCTAGTGTGTATAGATGTGGTCACTTTTGTGTTCTTTTACTACATGTTTTAGTTTCCCACCTTTTTGGCATCAGGGACCAGTTTCGTGGAAGACGATTTTTCCATGGAATGGTGGGGGTTTGGATGGCAGGGATCATCAGGCATTAGATTCTCATAAGGAGCATGCAATCTAAATCACTCACATGCAGTTTACACTTTGCACTCCTGTGAGAATCTAAGGTGCCACTGGCCTGGTCCCTAACAGGTACCAGTAACGGTCCATGACCCGGTGGATGGAGACCCCTGTTTTAGATTACTATATATGTTAGTATTCATTCATGTGTGCAAGTTGGTACACAGAAAAATATGTATGCTTCTTTAAAAACAATTTGAGAAATTGTCAAGGATTTGAATGCTTTAGAGTTGTAATCAGCATTTTTTTAAATCACAAAACTTTATTTTAAAAGTTGAGAATGAACTATACCTACTTTTATACACTGTTTTCTGCTCACTGACTTTAAATCCTCACTCCTGCATAAACTATGACTCGACTCTAATCCCTTAACAACCCGGCAGGAATTAGGATAGGAGCCTAGGGAAAGTCCATTGCGGAAATCGGGAGAAAATAAAAGGAGATTTCTTAGTAGAATAGTATATTAAAGTCCTCAGGAAAATCCAGTCACTTTTGATTTTAATGTAAAAAAAATTTAGATGCTGAATAATTCCCTTAGGTCATAAATAAATAGCTCTTAATCATACAAATAAATAAAAATCTAGGTAAGTATTTGCCATTCACTCACAGGAACCAAAGAAAAGACTTTGATGCTGGATTGCTTCTGAGAATATCAGGAACACTCTTGGGGTTAACTGGTGAACTCTAATCTCAAAGTCAGCACAGACTAGGTTGGGCTGTAGTAACAAATAGCCCCCAAACTTCAGTATCTTAAGGGCCTATTTCCTACTTACCCAGTAGGAGAGGTAGGGGCAGGCAGGGGCATATCTGTCTGCTGTCATCACTGTTCTCTTTCTAGGACTCAGGTTGATGGAGCCCCCACACTAGAAAACGTTGCCCATCATGGTAATGGAGAGAAAGATCTCACAACAGTAATCAAATGCTTGAACTAGAAGCAACATAATACTCTACAATTCACAGCTCATTGACCAGAAGTGGCCACTTGTCTCTACCCAAGGGAGCTAAGACATCACAATCCTACCATGCATCCAAAAGATGCAGAAACGGTAACATTTAGTGTACAACATTAGTGGCTGCTGTAACAACATAATGCCCTTTCCCACATCATGAGAGCACAGATTGGGACCTGGAATCTGTTCAGAGTGGAAGATGGGGATCTTCAGACAGACTACTTGGTCAGCAAATCCAAAGAGAAAATTTCAACAGGTTGGTCTGAATCTGTGTGCACATGGTCAGGAAAGTATCTTTTAGGAGACTGAAAATGTGGCCAAAGATGTCACTTGCCAGTATTTCAGGACTTTCGAGCTGTAGTTAACAAACTTTTTTAAATCATAAAACCCTGTAGGAAAAATTATTGAGAATGTTCCTCCAATTTATATACACATATCTATGAATTCCATACATGTACTACTTGCTAATATCATGTACACTATTAAATACACAAAAATAGACACTGAAAAAGATGTCTGCTCTAATGTTTCCCACTCAATCACCTACTCCCTAAGATGTCTGCACCCTATTTTGGAGACTCACTCCCTTAGATGACCAAAAAGTTTAAGTTCCATTCTTAAACAAGAGACAAATAAAAAAGGGATGTGTTTCTTTTTAAATTTCTATGTTTCTAGTAAGATGTATGTGTGTACTTATATAGCTAAAAAACATAAAACATTCATTATAGAAATGTTTTAATGTATTGTCCCCAAGAGCACATGAAATTATCCATAATCCCTGATATAGCATCAAAATTATAACTTTTAATATCTTGGTACATTTTCTTTTCCTCTGCACAGTTATCTCTGCACATGTAAGCATCTTTTAAAAAATTGTAATGAAACAACTGCTCTGTAATCTCCTTTTCCTACGTAACACATTGTAAACAATATATTACATATTTGTCTACATCAGTTTTATAAATTTTATCATTTTCCTTATTTCAACAGTAATATATGTTCATTGCAAAATCTTATTAAATGTGCACAAAGAAAAGAAACAAAAATTACACTTTTCATTACCCAAACATAATCACTTTTAATATTTTGCTGTTAATGTTTTTTTAATCCAGTTTCTTTTCAATGTTCTCACAGTTTTCCATTAATAGGATCACATTGTGCGTACTCTTCTGTAACCTGTGTTTCATTTTATATGCATTGTGACAGCTTTCCATGCTATAAAATGCTCTTCTACAATAGCATTTGTGTGACCCTATATGTCAGTGTTTCCAAATTGATCATCTCTAAACATTATTATGAAAGATTCTAATGTGTATATTTAGAAAAAATAAGTTTCACAGTAAAATAAGTTTGGAAAATACTGCCTGTTGAAATCATCATAATGCACACTAGCTATTAAAGTCTAAAAATTCTAAAACTAAAAAAAACTGACTTTGTTTAACATGGTGTTTTTCAAATTTATTTGAGTACAACTTACTTTTTTTAGGCACTTCAAACAACATCCTGCAGAGGAGTGTTAATTACGATATATTCCAGTCCTATGTTCTTGAACATTTAAATTGTCACATTTTTAACTACAAATATCAGCATTGTAATGAATATTCTTATCTCTATATATTATAGCCTTCATATATTTTAAGATAAATTTAATAAAGCAGAATGATGAACTTAAAAAGAATAATGTAGTTTTTTAGGGTTTCTTTTCTGATGAATTGCTTTCCAGAATGTTGAACTTATTTAAATTTCTACTGTGAACTTATTTATATTTCTACATGAGAACACTCATTTCCACACAACCATGCCAGACAGCACTGAGGATTATCATTTAAGAAGTAAATAAATACATAAATAATGGGTCTATTTCAAAATCAATTAATGCTTATTTGATAAAATTTTAAAATTAATATAAGAAAAAAAGACCGAAAAAAATCATACATAATCTCACAACTGAGAGAGAACCACCATCACTGTGGTAAACATTATATAATCATGGGTGCTGTGTTATTTTTAAAAGCCTGCAGTCCCTCTTATTCAACATAATACTAGGAGTCCTAGCCAGAGCAGTCAAGCAAAATAAAGGAATAAAAGGTAACCAAATTGGCAAGGAGGAAGTCAAATTATTTGTTCCCCAGTAACGTGACTGAATACCTAGAAAACCTTAAAGACTCCTCCAAGAGACATCTAGACCTGATAAACAACTTCAGTAAAGTGTCAGGATACAAAATCAACATACAAAAATTAGTAGCACTTCTATACACCAATAACATTCAAGTCAAGAACCAAATGGAAACCTCAAACCCATTTACAATAGACACACGTACGCACACACTCACACACACACACACACACACACACACACACACACACACACAAATATCTAGGAATACATGTAACCAAGGAGGTGAAACTTGTAATTATCCACAAGGAGAATTACAAAACAGTCATGAAATAGATCATAGACGGTACAAGCAAATGGAAGAACATCCCATGCTCATGTATAGGAAGAATGAATGTTGCTAAAATGCAGAGCAATCTACAGTTTCACTAAAAACTTTATCAAAATACCACCATTATTTTTCACAGAACTAGAAAAAATAATCCTAAAGTTTATGTGGAACCAAAAAAGAACCCGAATAGCCAAAACAATCCTAAGTAAAGAAGGTTAGGCACATAACACTGATAAGGGTACCTGATCCCAAACCAGGCAAAGTAAAGACAAATGGGAGACCCAAATTTCACCTCTATGATGACCACTTATGTACCTAACCCTAAATTGTACCCCACATCTCTAAAAGAAAAAGAAAAAAAGAAATGACTAAGAAAAATAAAGAACAAATATGGCTGGGCACTGTGGCTCTCTTCTGTAACCCCAGCACTTTGGGAGACCAAGATGAGAGGATTACTTGAACAGGAGTTCAAGACCACCCTAGGCAACATAGAGAGACCTCTTCTCCACAAAAAATAAAATAAAATAAAAGTAAAAATAAATTAGTCAGTAGGGGTGGCACATGCCTGTAGTTTCAACTACTCGGGAACCTCAGGCAGAAGGATCACCTGAGTCCAGAAGATCAAGGCTGCAGTAAGCCATGATTGTGCCACTGCACTCCAGCCTGGGCAACAGAGTGAGGCTCTGATTTTTAAAAAAAGTGTGGAGGAAACACACTACCTGATTTTATATTATTCTATACAGCTATAGTAATATACAAAAGCATGGTACTAATACAAAAATAGACACATAGACCAATGGAAGAGGATAAAGAACCTAGAAATAAAACCATAGACCTACAACCAACTGATCTTTGAAAAAAGTAACAAAAACAAACATTGGGGAAAGGAACCCCTATTCACTAAATGATGCTGGGAAAATTGGCTAACCACATGCAGGAAAAAGAAGTGGGACCCCTACGTATTACCATATACAAAAATTAAATCAAAATGGATCAAGAACTTAAATGTGAAACCTCAAAATATAAACATCTTAGAAGAAAACCTAGGAATAACTCTTTTGGACATTGGCCTAGGCAAAGAGTTTATGCTGAAGATTCCAAAATCAAATGCAACAAAAATAGAAAAATTAGACTTAATTAAACTAAAAAGCTCTGAACAGCAAATAACAATAATAGTAAATAACAGAGGGAACCGAAAACATATGGAATGGAAGAAAATATTTGAAAATTATGCCTCAGACAAAGGACTAATATCCAGAATCTATAAAGAACTCAAGCAATTCAATATGAGAAAAAGACAACCCCATCAAAAAGTGGACAAAAGGACATGAATAGACATTTTTCAAAAGAAGACATCCAAGCAGCCAACAAACATGAATAAGTTTTTTTAACATCACTAATCATCAGAGAAATGCAAATTATAATCACAATGAAATTATTATTTTATACTTGTCAGAATGGCTATCATTAAAAAGCAAAAGAAAAACAGATATTGGTACAGTTGTGGAGAAAAGGGAGCACTCATTCACTTTTGGTGGGAATGTAAACTAGCTCAGCTTCTATGGAAAACAGTATAGAGATTTCTCAAAAATAAATAAATAAATAAAAGTAGAGCTACCATTTGACTCAGCAATCCCGCCTCTGGGTATCTATCCAAAGGAAAAGAAATCATTATATGAGGGACCCCACTCCCCAAAGAAAAAACAGAATTATCTTTTGGAGAGTGGGACCCTTGGAGTACACTTGGAATTTGTTCCTCCAGATCAAATGGTCAACTTAAGTTTTCACCTGGAAGCTTTGATAAGGTTGCATCATGATTTGTGGAAGAAACATCTGAGTTGTAGCAAACAGGTGACTGGTTCTTCCACCATGACAATGTACCTGTCCACACAGTGCTGAGCGTTCAGCAGTTTTTGACCAAAAATGTCATGATCCCCATGTCCCACCCTCTCTATTTCCCCTAACTCACCCTGAGCAACTTTTGTTTGTTTGTTTCCCCAGATTAAAAAAGTCCTAAAAGGGAAACATTTTGCCAATGTGGAAGAGGTGAAACAAAAAAAAGGCAGAAGCACTAAAAGGCATCAAAATTGACGAGTTCAAAAACTGTTTCGAGCAGTAGGAAAAGCATCTTGAGAGGTAGGTGTATTGTATCAAACAGAGAGTATTTTAAAACTGACTGAAGTATAAACATGTAAGAACATATACACAGTTTATGTATTTGTATATTTATTTGCACAATAAATACACAAATTTTATAAATAAATTATTTTTTATAAATAAAATTTGTGGGGCCCCCCCTTGTATAAAAAAGATACCTGCAAAGTCATGGGACCAATCTAAACACCCATCAACATCTGACTAGATAAAGAAAATGTGGCATATATATACCATGGAATACTACACAGCCATAAAAATGTTCCTTGCAGCAACAGGGATGGAGATACAGAGCATTGTTCTAAGTTAACTAACTCAGAAACAAAAAACAAAACACCCCATGATCTCACTTATGTATGGGAGTTAAATGAACACAAATGGAGATAATGCACACTGGGGACACTAAAAGGACTAGGTGGGCAGGGGCCAAGGACTTAGAGCTACCTATTGAATATAATGTTCATTATTTGGGGAAGGAAGACACCTGAAGCCCAATCCCCGCAAATACACAATACGCCTATGAACAGGCACTTGTATCTGCTGAATCTAAAATTTTTAATTTTTTACATGAAAAAACTGCAATTATGAAAGTTATATATCATGTAATTTTACACAATGTATTTTTTAACATTATTGTTTCACTTAAATTTGCATTTGTTTTCATTTAATTCTAACAAAGCTGGGCAGTTTTTCATACATTTATCATCGCAATGCTTTTATAAGGCAATTGTTTATTCATGTCTTATGCTCATTTTTCTGTTGAAGTATTTGTATCGTTCTTATTGTTTTGGGGGTGCTTTTTAAATATTAAGGGACTTAACTATTTTTCGTGTATGTTGCAAATACAGTTTAGTTTTTAATTTACTTATGTGTTTTTTTTCATACAGAAATTTCTGATTGTTATGTAGTTAACTCTATACAAGTCTTTTTTTCTTTAGATGTTAGTCTTTCATATAAAGATTAGAAATCCTTCTAAGGCTGAGGCGGCAGGATCGCCGGAGCCCAGCAGGTCGAGGCTGCGGTGGCCGGGAGCAGCCACTGCACTCCAGTCTGGGCGACAGAGTGACTCCGACTCAAAAAAAAAAAGAAATCTTTCTACACTTCAAGATTATGTTATTTTCTTCCAGAATGGATGGTTGTCTTCAAATATTTGCATCTTTGATCCAGTAAGAGAAACAGAAAGCAGGTCTCATTCTCAGGAAGAGGAGTTTCATGGATGCCTTTTTATTGATATTCAAATTTTCCCCCTATTTCTAAGCTATCATGCTGTGCAGAAACATCTCTTAAATCCTATCCCAGGCTTCTCTTCCTTTTGTGGTCACCATAATGTTAACAGTACTCTGTTTCCCTCTTGGTCATGTCTGAAAATCCAAGTATCATGTTGATTGTGGCATTTTCTTTTTGGTGGCAAATTCTGTTCATCTAACAGTTATTAAAACTATTTTATTTCTAATAACAAACTATTATATATAAATTATTTTCAAGTACATATGCCCATTACAAAATCTCTCATCAAATTTTTAAATATTTCTTTTATTCAATCTAATATATTTCTTTACTGTATTGAAATAGATTTGTGCTGATCAATACTACCCATCAAATGACATCTGATGTACTAAAGACAGTTTTGGGGGGAAACTTTCAGAAGGGTTAACAGGGAGGAGGCATGGCAAAATCAGCTTCAAATGGGAGAGGATGTTGGTTTAGGGGTTTGTTTAAAAATAAATAAATAATGAGAGCTCTGGGTAAGAGAATTGGAGAATGGAATAGAAGATATAATCACAGCACCAAACTATGAAAGAATAATATAGATTATAATTGGAAAAATACAGAAATTAGATGATCGGATTAAAGGAAGATTCTTTTTTTTTTTTTTTTTGAGTTGGAGTCTCACTCTGTCGCCCAGACTGGAGTTCAGTGGCCGCTCCCAGTCACCGCAGCCTCAACCTGCTGGGCTCCGGTGACCCTTCCACCTCAGCCTTCCAAGTTGCCGGAATTACAGGCATGTGCTACCACGCCCGGCTGATGGTTTTTGATTTATTGTAGAGATGAGTTCTTGCTGCCCAGGCGGGTCTCGAACCCGCAGGCTCAGGCAATCCACTCACCTCAGCCTCCCAAAGGCGCGGGATTACAGGCTGAGCCACCGAGCCCAGCTTAAAGGAAGATTTTTAAAGAAAGCTGACAGACTTCAATTTAGAATATAAGAAAAGAGTTTGAAATAAAAGAAAAATCACTTCAGAAGTGAAGTTTAAATAAAGAATAATAATAACAGCCAAAATGATTTGTATATCTATTATTTGACCCAGCAATCCCATTTCTAGGAATCTATCTCAAATATACACAGACAAAAGTTTAAAAAGGCCATAACACAAAGTTCTCATTGCAGCATAATTTGTAATAGAAATGACCTGAAGAACTATGATGCATCTACACACAGTGGATACTATGAAGCTATAGAAAAAAATATCTGTACGTACTGCTATGTAATGATCTCTAGAATATATTGCTAAGCAAAATGCAAGAAAAGAAATTGTGTGTGTGTGTGTGTGTGTGTGTGTGTGTGTGTGTGTGTTGAAATTATAACCTCAAAATCCTTTTTTAAATAGTGGGAATAGAATGGAGAAGGTAGGATAGAAATTAGACCTCTCTGAATGTACTATAGAAATTAGACCTCTCTGAATGTACTATAATATATAGATTTGACTTTGAAATCTTTTTTAAAGCAATCTATAAAATTAATTTGAATATAGATGAAACAAAATTGGCCATTAGTTGTTCATTGTTGAAACTCCATGGTGGTATGTGGGATTCTTTATACTTTTTTGCTTGTGTTTGGGAGAAAGTTCACAATAAAAAAGTGGGTTATTTTTTATTTGAAGATGCTATCATGGCCAGACCACCTAACTTCTGCCCATGAACCATCGCTTTTCACCAGTAGGACCTAGAGAAATGTGTGTGCACTAACAAATGAACAGAAAATGCCAGGAAAATAGCACTCCATTGTTTGATCTGGCTTTGATCCTAAATCTCAATGTAGAAGTTGGGTAAAATGAGCCGGACCATATGGCTTAGAAGGCTAGCGTCTTAAGGGGCTCTCTTCCTCTCCCTGCATAACTGATGCTACCTCTGCAAAGAATGTCCAATCCACTACAGCCTAAGGAAAGAATTTTCATTTCCCAAGACTCCATATGTGATAAAGCACATCCAAATCCATTTTCTGAAATCTAACTTCCCCGAGAAAGAATAGGAATAAAGTTGGCGAGAAAGAGAGTAGGGAGAGCAGAGAAGAGCTTTGAATCTCTTGCATCTTTTAAACTCCCAACACTCAAATCTTTCTCTAAGCCTTGTTTATCCTAGAGAAGCCAAGAGTGTGGTTTGAATGCATGACCAACCCTTTTCTTGCTGCCATGCCTCCCCCCACAGCCTTCATATCATAGGCTGTATGAGTCTTCACTTCGTTTTTCTCATCTGCAATTTAACTTACACAAATTCCTCAAAGATTTTTTTAACCTGTGCATGACCTCTTTTTCTGGTTTCCAATATGAATAGGGTTTTTTGTTTTTTAAAAATGAACACTGCCAGGGGAGGGAGAAAGGGGGGGCACATGACAACAAAAATCATACCTAGTCCTAAACCAGAGGAAGTGAGGACCATTTGGAGGCCCAAATGTCACCCGTACATGCATTACTTATGTACCTAATCCTGACTTGTACCCCACCTCTCTACAATAAAATAAAGAAAAAAACGAACATTTCAATAGCATTTTGGAAAGAGGGAAGTTAGATGTTACTAGTTTGCTAAGGTGGCCATAGCAATGTACTTCAGACTGAATGCCTTAAACAAGAGAAACTTATTTTCTCACAATTCTGGATGATAGAAGCCTGAGATCGAAGCGACAGCATGCTGAGTTTCTTCTGAGGCATCTCTCCCTGCTTTGTAAATGACTGTCTTTTTCTGCTTTGTCTTCACATGGTCTTCCCTTCACGTGTGTCAGTGTGCAAATGCTTTCCTCTTATAAAGACACAAAGCATATCAGATGACTTTATTACAACTTGATTATCTCTTCACTGACCCTGTCTTCACATCCAGTCATCTTCTGGGATACTGGGAGTTAAGACTTCAACATATGAATTTGAGGGATGGAGGAGTGATACAATTCATTCCACAACAGATATCTTGGCTTAAATTACGAGCTTGAATCAGATAGCCTGGGAAGTTTGTTGAAATGGGAGTGAATTGAGTACATTGAAGTAAACTTGAGAAAGAACAAATAGAGAAGAAGTTAAAG
This sequence comes from Carlito syrichta, assembly GCF_000164805.1. Taxonomy (NCBI): domain Eukaryota; kingdom Metazoa; phylum Chordata; class Mammalia; order Primates; family Tarsiidae; genus Carlito; species Carlito syrichta. The sequence goes on from NW_007250600.1 coordinate 408,337, forward strand.
GAGAGAGTAGGATGTTCCTGGTGGAAGAAGGCGGTAGGAAATGGGATTCAGAGTAAGGATCAAAAAATTAATGATGTGACAAAAGAAGAGAGAGGGAAAAAGGATGAAAAGGATACAGAATCTTTTGTATCTTTTCATGGTAGGAAGTCAAGAAATTTGCTGAGTGATGGCTTCTATTTTTTGTGTGTTTGCATGTGAATTGGGAGGCAAGAACATCAACTCAAGGTGATGAGAAAGAAGAATTAGGGAGAATAGAAATAGTCTGAGATAACTGCCATGGAGAATGAATAAGAGAAACAAAAAGACTGGCATCACAGAAGTGGTGCTGAGAAAGCCAGTAGAGAAAATACTTGCTCATCATCTCATATTAAATTTGGAAAAAAAATTCCTGGTGGATGAAGGAATTATGTGTTTCGTAAATATGTACAAGAATGCAAATATGTGCATATAAGAATAGTCATTAGGTTTTTGGAAAGGGAAGCTCTTTCTTTTTTTTCTTCCATTCTTTTTTCTAATTTTTATTTTAAAGATGCAGGGTACAATTCAGGGTTAGGTATACAAGTGGTCTTTGTACAGGCAAAGTTTGGGCCTTACTTTGGTGCCCACTTCACCTGGCTTCAGATCTTTCTAAGCAGAATTATTGAAAAAAGGAAAAATATTAACAAATTTGACCACATAAAAATAAGTATTTAATGTCAATAATAGTCAAAGAAGTTTGCACCAATATAATAATGAGAAAACATTTTTTACATATAAAATTAGTAAAGATTAAGGAAGAATAACATCCACTGTTTGCAATAATATTATCAAATATGCATTGTCACAGCAATTGGGAATAAAAAGCCTTACTTCACATTTCTGGATCCCAACTTAGTAATACCTATCAAGAGTTTTAAAAGATCATTTGACTTAGTTCTTCTATTTCTAGAAAATTAATCTAAAAATATGCACAATTTGAAATTAGTTAAATAAATGTTAATGCACACAGAGGAATACTATGTAGCTATTAAAAATTACATTGCAAAATGAAAATTAATGGCATGAAAAAATTCTTGCAATTTAATTTTATGTTATTGATGAGGGGGGTTGATCCCAGCAAAGATACGAAATAGTAGATGCTACAAGGAACCATGTAATATAAAAACAAATGGTTGGAGACTTCCAGCAAGATGGTGATGGGGCAACCTGGTCTGTGAAACCCTCTGCAAAGGAGAACTGAAGTGGGTCTCTGGCTGTCACTCCGGGGGCTGCAGACCCCAAAATCGCAGCCTGCTCTTCATACAGAGCTCGGCTGTTGCCACCACTGGGGCATCGCAGCGGACTGGAGAGTCACTGCAGCACAGACGCCACCACTGCCGCCGCGGCCGCTGCAGGCACGGCCGCCGCCGCTGGTAGCACATCGCACCACCCAGGCTGGAGGCGATCCACGACTTCTGTCCTTGAAGCCCCTTCAAGGAAGATCTGCTGGGATCGCTGCCACCTGTCCTGCGACCAAGACAACCTGCCCTCATGAGTCTCCTACCTGTGCCCTGAGGCAGGCATCCATCTCCAGTCTCTGCCCGTTCCTGTCTGGCCCCACCCCCTCTGGGGCGAGCAGCTGAGATAGCACCACCTGCTGGAGATTCAAGGTAACAACACCGAAACGGGAGAAACAAGCTTGAAATAAACATAGGCCAGAGTGGTGAACGGAGGGTGATCTGAACTCTCCTTCACAGTAGACCAGGGGCAACTGACCCTAACTACAAACTAATCTACCTGCATGAAAAGAAAGTCAGAAATCAGAACTGAAAGGACATTGGACTTAAACGAAAAGTCTCAGAGTGTGTTTCGTTGATTCTGTTAGTTTAATGACTTAATTCTATTCCTACTGTATTGTCTCTTTTTTTCCTCTTCCTTTTCTTCTCTTTTCTTCCCTCTGTAAACCATATCTTTGCAGAGAGGAACAGCACACCAATAAGGTGGTTGGTTAGCTTGCATGTTAGCATCACTATATGTTCTGTTTTTTTTGTTTTTTTTTTTGTATGGGAGTTGGTTCGTCAGTAGCTGTGGTCTATCCTGGTTTTTTTGTTTGTTTTTTGGGGGGTTTTTTGAGTTGGAGTCTCACTCTGTCGCCTGGACTGGAGTGCAGTGGCCACTCCCGGCCACCACAGCCTCAACCTGCTGGGCTCTGGCGATCCTTCCGCCTCAGCCTTCCAAGTAGCTGGTACTACAGGCGTGCACTACCACGCCCGGCTAGTTTTTTTGATTTATTGTAGAGATGAGGTCTTGCCAAGTTGGCCAGGCGGGTCTTGAAGCCGCGAGCTCAGGCAATTCACTCACCTCAGCCTCCCAAAGGCACGGGATTACAGGTTGAGTGACCGAGCCCAGCTGGGCTATCATTTTTATCTGTTTCAGTATAGGTCTCTCTCTACATTTGTTGGGACACATTTGTTTCCCTCCTTACTCCTCTATCTCTCCACCCCTCTCTTCAACCCAATGTCTGCTCCATTCTCTTACCTCTGCTAACCACATTTTATTTCAGGGAATAAACCTACAGCCCCACTGCATGGACAGGATCCAAGGCAGTGGGAAGTGGGTTCCAGATTATCCACACACCTGTCAGCGAATACCAGGACCTGCAGATAGATTTTGAATCACAGCTCCCCCCTTAAGTAAATCTCAAGACTGCAAAAAGGACAACCCCCAACCTACAGTGCAACTCCAGAACTGAACAAAGTAAGAGAGCATACATAAAGAATAGGAGATTGAACAAACAGAAGTAAAACCAATTCCTTTATCCTTGAATAACAGAGTTAAAGAAGATGGTGACGTGGAGGGAAGGAAAAAGTAGGGAGGGGGGAAAACCACACAAATGAAGAAAAACCAAAAGAAGAATATAGGTCTAACACAGACCCCTGGGAGATCAGACACTGAGAAAACAGATTCTGGAACACAAACAATGAAGAGCTCCCAGAATGGCTGATTACATGCAACAAACCCAGACATCAAGACATTAATGGAGAGAATTTTAAAAATTGAGGAGAGACAGGAGGAATATAGGAAGGAGCTTATGTCAGAAATAATAGCAGTAAAGAATACTGTGATGGAAATGAATAACAGACTAATAAGCATGGAAAGCAGAATTAGCCAAGCAAAAGAAAGAATCTCAGAGCTCGAAGACCAAAACACAGAACTAACCCAAACTGTCAAAAGCCTAGAAAAGAAGCTCAGAAGACAGAACAAAACCTGCAAGAGATGAATGATCACTTCAAGAGACCAAACCTAAGAGTACTTGGGCTTCCTGAGGGACAGAGAGAAACAGAAGCCACATTGGAACAAACATTTCATGAAATCATTCAGAAAACTTCCCTCACTCATCCAGGATGAAAAAATTCAACACAGAGATTCAGAGAAC
>NW_007250600.1:411904-412696 GCF_000164805.1 Carlito syrichta
TTCAAAGTTCTAAAAGATAAACAATTTCAACCAAGAATAATCTACCCAGCCAAACTAAGCTTCATTAGTGACGGAGAATTGAAATCTTTTCCAGATATCCAATCACCTAAGAACCTACGCTGCCACCAGACCACCTCTACAAAAAACACTTAAGAAAGTACTGAACACAGAAGAAAAAGAAAAAAGAACCACAACATTCTTCACAAGAGTACAGGCAAAAGATTAAAAACACACATGAGCCAACTCCAGAACCCAAAGAAAGACAACAAACAAACAGGAACAACTCTGTAAGAACCTTATGACAGGGATCAACTCTTGAATTTCAATTATTAGCCTAAATGTGAATGGACTAAATGCACCACTGAAAAGACATAGAATGACAAAATGGATAAAATATCATCAGGCAACAATCTATTGCCTTCAAGAGACTCACCTCACTAGAAAGGACACCCACAGACTCAAAGTAAGAGGATGGGAAACAAACTTTCAGGTGAACGGAATACAAAAGAAAGGAGGAGTAGCGATCTTAATTTCAGACAAAATACCCTTCAAGCTATTAAAACTCAAAAAAGGTACAGAAGGCCACTACATAATGATAAAAGGCTCAATCCATCAACAAGAAATATCTATTCTAAACATACATGCACCCAACATAAGTGCGCCAACTTTCATAAAGCAACTTCTAGAAAAACTAAAGAAAGATATTGACTCTAACACCATCATAACTGGGGGTTTTAATACCCCACTCACAACCCTAGAAAGATCGTCAGGACAAAAAATCAGCAAGGAGAG
>NW_007250601.1:0-699 GCF_000164805.1 Carlito syrichta
CACACACACACACACACACACACACACACACACACACACACACGCATGTGCATGCACGGCAGGCCTGCTGAGCGTGTGGGCAGGTGGATGTTCTTGCATACTGCAGGGGATACTGGGAGCCCTGCCAGGGCAACTTGGCTCCAGGCCCCAGATGTGAATCACCCCACATCCAGGAAGCTACCTAGGGCACCCAGCAGTCAGGCCTGGCTGCCAAGGGCAGCCGAGCTCATCGGAAACATATTGCCCATAGAGCTTATGGGCCATGGAGGAAACCCAGAGGACGAGGGAGGGTAGGGCATGGAGGTTAGACACCCACTCCCATCCCACCCTGAGAGGCTGGGTGCAGAGCAGCCTCCCTCGCCTCCAGCCAATGAACCCAGGTGGGCATCGCTGGGCAGGAAGGAATTAGAAGTCGTAGGCGGCTGGGCTCGGTGGCTCAGCCTGTAATCCCAGACTTTAGGAGGCCAAGGCGAGAGGATTGCCTGAGCCCGAGGGTTTGAGACCAGCTCCGGCAACTTGACGAGAGGTTGTCTCTACAATAAATCAAAAATTAGCCGGGCATGGTAGCACATGCCTGTGTTTCCAGCTACTTGGAAGGCTGAGGCGGAAGGACTGCCAGAGCCCAGCAGGTCACCGCTGGGCTGGCCATGAGCTGCACTCCAGACTGGGCAACAGAGTGAGACTCCAACTCAAAAAAAA
>NW_007250601.1:857-9141 GCF_000164805.1 Carlito syrichta
AAAAAAAAAAAAAAAAAAAAAAAAAAAAGCTACAGGCTCTGTGAAGCTCAGTGAAACCTTCCATAGTAAGTCCTAGGGGCCACCTAGTCATGCTGTCCTGAGGCCACAGGCCTCAGAGCACCTGACTACAGGGCTCTCCTGGGCTGCACTTTCCTTGGTCAATTCAGGAGTGCAGGGGAGGACACAGGTGAGTGCAGGGTGGGTGGGAGGCATCACAGGACCTGGTCTGAGGACCATGGAGCCCAGGGACCCCAGAGGATGGCAGGGAAACACCAGAGGGACAGAGGCAGGGGCTGGAGGGAGCAGAGTCACCCTTATGTGAGGGGCTCTGCCAGCCCCATCAGGGCTTCCACCACGGATACGCTGATGGCTACAAAACCAGGGCAGCACAGGCGAGGACACACGAGACCAGGAGAGTGAGGCAGAGCTTGCAGGGACCTGCTGGCCTCCCCACTCTTGGCTTCCAGCTCTCAGGGGAGGCATGTGGCAGCATCCAGGGAGGGGTCCCCAAGAGGGAGGGGAATGGGAAGCCAGGGAGGGAGAGAGCACAGGTTTCTTACATGTAGTTCCGCACTGAGTCGGGTAGGATGACCACACAGCGCTGACCTTCCTGCAGCTCCTGGGCAGCCTTCACGGCCACGGACACTGCACTGCCGGCACTGCCACCTGCCAAGAAGGCCAAAGACTGCCAATGTGAGTATGCATGGACATGTGTGTGTGCGTATGTGTATGCATGTGTATCCATGTATGCACATGTATATATGTGCATACACGGACACACATGTGCCCATGTGTATATGCGCGTGTGTGCACAAATGTCCACGTGCATGCAATGTGAGTACCCCAACACACTCTGGAAGGCTTCATGGGGATCTGTCAATGGTGTGCACATGCATGCATGGGTGCACACCCAAACATACTCTGCAAGGATCAGTCAAGAGTGGTCATCTCTGGGAAGGGGCACTGACTGGGTCTCAGGGCTGAGAGGACCCTACTTCTCACTGGACATCAGCCTATAACTAAACCCTAACCAGGACAGCAGAGACCTTGTGGCAGAAGAGCTTCTATGCAAGCGGGTGAGGGCTCTGGTGCCAGGAAAAGGCTGATGTGGTGCAGGCCTCCAAGCAAGTGAGGATAGAGCCTCCAGCACATGCCTGAGGGCTCACTGACTGCTCACAGCCGCCCTACAAGGCAGGTGACACTGGATCCCACTTCATAAAAGAGACTGGAGTTCACAGGGACATCAACATCCCTGACCCCAGAAACCCTAAGCTTGTCTGGGCTTGGTTTAGGGAGGCCCGAGGCAGTTGAGAAGCTCTAAGGGCCACCAGGAACCCACCCCGAAGGAAGAGGGCTCTCCTCTCCAGGAGATCATGCGGGCCTGCATTCCAGCCTAAAGACGTGGGCTTGTTTATTCACTGACGCTGGAAAAGGGGAGGCTGAGAATTCTGAGTTCAGTAACTATAAGAACCATGGCACTCTTTCTTTCCTTTCGCTTCTTTTTCTTTCAACAGTAGAGATGAGGTCTCTCTATTGTTGCCCAGGATGGTCTCGAGTTTCTGGGCTCAGGCAATTCTCTTCCCTCAGCCTCCCAAAGTGCTGGAATTACAGGCATGAGCTAATGCGCCTGGCCCAAGTCACCTTTTCTTTCTTTTTTTTTTTTTTTTGTGAGTCAGAATCCCACTCTGTCACCCAGCTGGAATACAGTAGCATGCTCATGGCCACCATAGCCTCGACCTGCTGGGCTCAGGCGATCCTCCCTCTTCAGCCTTCCAAGTAGCTGGAACTACAGGCATGGACCACCACATCCAGTTTATTTATTTATTTATTTATTGTAGAGACAAGATCTCACCAAGTTGTCTGGACTGGTCTCAAACCTGTGGACTCAGGCAATCCTCTCACCTCTACCTCCCAAAGTGCTGGGATTACAGGCGTGAACCACCATACCCAGTCCAAGTCATCTTTTCATAGCAACATCATTTGGGAACCTTTTTTTAATTAAGAGAGATTCATTTCCAATCTCTAGTTTGGGGCTCAGCTATCAGGGGACTTGGCCATGCTAAAGGCTGTCTTCCTTCCATCTTCCTTGTCCCCACCCCCAAAATGACACGGCACAGAGGGAAGGCCATTTAAATGGCCACAAACATTCCCTGCATGAGAGTTTCAGATGATCAGTGCATGCTCTGAATCCCCTGAGGTTTAGACCAAGCTGATGTCCCCTGCGGGACCCTTGCTCTCCTATGTGGTTGGTCAGTGGCACTCCCTGCTCTGTCCACCCCAATCAGGATAGACAGAGGCTATGGGAGTGCTAGGAAGCCGGAGGGGTTGGTACAGGATGGGCCTCAGGCTCCAAAGAGGACAGGGTAGACAAGAAGCTCTGGAGATGGGACAGGCCCTCCCAAGGCATTCCAAGTTCCCAGTCCTGGCCTTGGGTCCCTGTCGGTGAGGACCTTTCACCCCAAGGACAAGGCTGGTCTTGATTAGAAAAAATAAGTGTCATGAGAGTCTGGGCCCTGTCGTAAAAACACATCCTGGAAGGGCAGCGCAAAACCCTACACTGTGGCCCCCTGCCTTCACCTGCAAAAGTGACCCCACTGGCTGCAGTGAGGACCTGGGCAGACAAAGACACCACTCAGGACACATGGCCACCGCCATCCCACAGAACAACTGCAATTGTGTCTCATGTGTGAGCTGGCGGCTGGCAGAGGGCATATGCCCTGGCTGTCCTCACACTCCTCCTGTCCCCTTACCCTCACTGTCTCTGTGCCCCGGCTGTCCCCACGCCCACTGTCCCCATGCCCCCACTATCCCCTCAGCCTCACTGTCTCTGTGTCCCGGCTGTCCCTGTTCCCCCACTGTCCCCGTGCCCCTGCTGTTTCTGCACCCCCACTGTCCCTGAACCCAGTCACCACAGGTCCACTCACCACACAGCAGTCCTTCCTGTGAGATCAGCATGCGGGCAAAGGCGAAGGCCTCCTCATCATTGCTCTTGAACCACTTGTCCACCACCTACGGTCAGACCCAGACAGGGCACCAGGGAGCAAGAGTGAGACTCCACAAAGTCCTGCTCTCCAGAGAGATGCTTTGCAGAAAAAACGGGACAGAGCCCGCATCCCCGTGTCTCTAGCCCATGTCACCCTTTCCCTAGAAGATGAATGACCTGGTTTTGCCTTTGATGATACCTCTCGCCTATGGCCAGACATATCCTTATACCCAACCTATGACCACATGCTCTTATATCCAATCCTTGAAGCGATCCTGCTTGTATAAACTCTGGGAAGTCTGACGTTCTAAATAATACATAACCTACTGACACTGACAGGATCGTGACTTGTTTCTAAATCATAAGGTTTTGCTGATTTGTTTCTGAACCATGAGGCTTTACTGATTGTCTTCGGCATAAACTATTTCAGTGTATGTGTCGTCACCTGGAGCCACTGACTATAACCTCTCCAACAGAAAGGACAACTCTGCATAAGGAGTGCCCTTCCCTTCTAAGCTTTCCTAGGAAAGCCTTCCAACGTGGACCAGGCTTTGGAACAAGCCCCAGTGTATTGGTGCGTCTTCCCAGGCAGATCCCATGTGGCTTTTGATAAACCCTTCTCAAATTATTTCTGCCTTCACAGCCCGAAGTTCAGCTGACACAGACAACTACAGGATCATCTGGCAGCAGCAGGGGTGGGGCAACCACATGGTTGATCTCTGTTCCAGTCCTTGGGACCCCCAAGGGCACGGCCTCTCCTCTGGGGAGGGTAACTCATGCCCGAAAGCCTGGAGCTCTCTACTCTCTACCCACCTGGTGCCAACACCTTTCACACAAAGCAAAACTGCCTGCTAGCCCCCACCATGCAGCCACTATCCCTGCAGGGCCCTTTCATTTGTCTCTCACTCAGACCAAAGCCGCCTCTCCCACTTCCTAAGGGGAGTTTTCCAGGGTCTTCTTGCTCCAGCATTTCCCCTGCTCTGTGCCTGAGCCAGAGGCCACCCTCCCCCGGCCGGCTTCCCTAAGTCTTCACCAGTAAGGATGGGCCATGCAGGTGGACATCGTTCTACCCTGTCTCGACCTTCGAGACCAGCTTCCACCCACAGTGCCAGAGCTCGCCCTGTTGTTCCCACCCAGTAGGAAATTGACGGGCACCCTGTGCAAGCATGAGCGACATTGGCACAGGTGCTACAGCCCCCTCCTGCAGGGGCACACTCTGGCCGCGACCTACTGTCCTGTCCAGCACGGTGGGGATGAAGTCATAGCCGATCCCCTCCACCTCGTAGGCCGTCAGCTCCGTCTGGTTCAGCTCTTCCGGCTCAGCAAGGATGGAACCTTCAGGATCCACTCCAATGATCTGCGGGGCAGGTGATGTTGGGGCTCAGACCAGGAGAGTTGCATCCAGACACACCCAACTGTTATTGCCATTAACAGGGGCCTGGCAAGGATCTGCCTGTGGATGCGAGTCTGTTCCCAGGACTCGGAGGCAGGATGAGACACCAGGAATGCAGGCCTAGACCTAACCTGGACTAAACATTCAGTGCAGGACACTCAGGAAGACAGGCAGGTGGCTGGGGGAGGTGACTTCCTAGGGGGCTACTCTGAACAAGGCTCCCAGGACAACCCAGAGCACCTGACCATGGGCATTGGGAGCCTTCGGGGACATAAGACAGCACAGGACACTGACCTCTTCTTGGAGGGCAGGCAACAGACCTGCTTTAACCCCAAGTTCAGGAACCCTGCCCTGCATTTTTTTTTTTTTTTTTTTTTTGAGTCGGAGTCTCACTCTGTCACCCAGACTGGAGTGCGGTGGCCACTGCCAGCCACAGCAGCCTCAGCCTTCCAAGTAGCTGGAACTACAGGCGCGCGCTACCACGCCTGGCTCATTTTGATTTATTGTAGAGATGAGGTCTCGCCAAGTTGCCCAAGCGGGTCTCGAACCCACGGGCTCAGGCAATCCACTCACCTCAGCCTCCCAAAGCGTGGGATTATAGGCTAAGCCACTGATCCCGGCAAGATAAGATTTTTTTTTTTTTTGAGTTGGAGTTTCACTCTGACGCCCAGACTGGAGTGCAGTGGCCACTCCCGCCCACCGCAGCCTCGACCTGCTGGGCTCCGGCGATCCTTCAGCCTCAGCCGTCCGAGTAGCCGGAATTACAGGTGCGCGCTACCGCGCCCAGCTAATTTTTATTTATTGTAGAGATGAGGTCTCGCCAAGTTGCCCAGGCGGGTCTCGAACCCGCGGGCTCAGGCAGTCCACTCACCTCAGCTTCCCAAAGCACGGGATTACAGGCTGAGCCACCGAACCCGGCTCTGCCCTGTCTTTCAAATCCCTTTGTGTAGGTGGGGCACACTTGGGACCCAAGAGCTTCAAACTCCTGGCTAACTGTTGGAACCCACCCAAAGGAACCCTGACCCCCACTTGGCACAGGAAGCCCCAGGACACTGGTCAATGAGTGCTCACCCAGCCCCAGCTCATTTGTTCATGCACTGCCTATTCCTTTATCTGCCAGGGCCTCCCTGATCACCTCCCGGGCAGCACAGAAACAAACAGCACACATGCCAGGACGCTGAGCAGAAAGGTCAGGAATGAGGACTTGCAGTCCTATAGCATGGGGCCGCTCCACACACAGTGCCAAAGGATGGCTGCCAAAACCTCCCACTGCAGCCTAGGCTGCGGGTGACAAGTGTCGGCAAGTCCAGGCCACCCCCGGGCCTGCCACGCCACTCACTCTGCATCCAGGACACTTCTCCTTCAGCTTCCTGGCGATGCCTGTGATGGTGCCCCCTGTGCCCGCCGAAGCCACCAGCATGTCCAGCTTTCCTGGTAGAGGGAGGACATTCTCAGGTCACAGCCCGACTGGCTCACCACTCTTAAGCCTGTGAATACACACTCAGCCCAAATCACAGGAGGTGATTGAAAATTCACAAGAGTCAAGCACTATGGCTCACGCCTGTAACCCCAGCACTTTGAGAGGTCAAGGCGGGAGGAATGCCTGAGCCCAGGGGTTCAAGACCAGCCTGGGCAACTCGGTGAGACCTCATCTCTACAATAAATGAAAAAATTAGCCAGGCATGGTGGCGCTTGCCTATAGTTCTAGCTACTTGGAAGGTTGAGGTGAAAGAATAGTTCAAAGCTGCGGTGGCTATGAGCGTGCCACTGCACTCCAGTCTGGGGAACAGAATGAGACTCCAACTCAATAAATAAATAAATAAATAAATGAAAGTTCAAAAGAAAAACTTATTTTCAAATTCAAGTAGTCCCTCAGTTACAATCTTTTATCTGTAAACAGAATTCAGGGAAGTCTGGGCACCATGGTGTGCCTGTAACTCTAGTACTTTGGGAGACCAAGACAGGAAACTTTTCTTTTTTTTTTGAAAAGACAAGGCTTTGCTATGTTGCCCAAGCTGGTCTTGAACTCTTGGACTCAAGCAATCTGCCTGCCTTGTCCTCCCAAAGTGCTGGCTTGCACCTATAATTCCAGTACTTTGGGAGGCTGAGGTGAGAGAACTGCCTGAGCCCAGGAGTTGGTGACTAGTAGCCTGGGCAAAACAGCAAGACCTAAAAAAAAAAAAAAAAAAAAAAAAAATATATATATATATATTTTTTTTTTAAAGGAAAAAGAGCCAGGTGTGCAGGTGTGGTGCCAAGAGTCTATGTTCCCAACTACTTGGGAGGCTGAGGTGGGGGGCGGAGAATGCTTAAGCCCTGGAGGTCGAGGCTGCAGTGAGCTGGGATTGTGCCACTTGGACACCAGCTTGGGCAACAGAGACCCTGTCTCTTCAAAAACAACAACAACAAAAAATCACAGATAAAGAGATCCCAGTGTGATTTGTTCAAGTCTTTGTTCAATGATACTTGGCCCTTGAAACCCCCATTTGGCTGGAATTCTAAAGACCGGAGGCCCGTCAGGTGGCTGAGGGTCAGCAGATGAAGGCTCTTTATCATGTACCTTCCTGGGCTGCTGGATTTTTGGTTGATTAAAATGAGAGCTGACTTTAAATCACTCAGACTTTGGCCAGAGTCCCCCAGCACTCACCCTGTCTGGCTGGGCAAGTCCGTGCATGGTTGACTTGGCAAAGCCCAGAAGCCGGACCCTCCTGTGAGATGGGACTGCTTGTACCAACGGAGAGAATTCTCACCATAAACCCAGGGCGAGCACACGCCTGCCTTTCCTGCCTGGCTCCTGGGAGGGACCGAGGCTACCTGCAGGCCAGTGCCAACATCTGATTTCCAGGGGATGCCAGGGTGCCAAGCTTCCAGCAGCTGCTCCTACAGGGATCTCTTGGGAAAATACCACCGCCAGCCCTCAGGGCCCTGGCACTGAGCATGTGGAAAAGATTCCAAGAGCCTCATGCCTAGACGGAGCAGGCTATGTGCACACGTCACAACTACTATTCCAGGCATGCATTCAACAGCCAAGTCAGGGTTAGATCCCAACTGCCCTTCAACAGCATGAAGCCCCAACTGTGAGCCTAGCACCAGCCCGGGCCCTGGATTTCCTCACTCCCTGCACGAGGAGCTCCTGCAGATCTGGAGAGATGGTTGGTAATCAAATACGACCATACCGGGCATTTGACATTATAGGTAAGGCACAAGCAAAGGCCAAGAGGTCATAGGAGAGGGAGGAAACTGCTCCAGGGAAATGCTCTAGACAGTACTTCACAGAGGGAACATTTGATCTGAGTTTTGAAGGCTAAATAGGAGTTTACCAAGGAGAGGACAAGTGACTTGTACACTCCCAGGTGTCCAGGGTAAATGCAGCCAAGACAGACAGAGAGATCAGTACAGAAGTACACACCATCACACTGTTGCAGGATCTCCTCGGCGGTCGTGTCATAGTGAGCCAGGGGGTTGCTGGCATTGCGGTACTGCATGGAAGGAGAGCAAAGAACCCATGAGCCAGCCACAAGCCTCACTATCCCCACTCCTGTGCAGCTGCGGCACCAGCCCCAGATCCCTGCCAGAGACCCCCTGGGAAACGCCCAACTAAGGCATAAATCTCCAAGTGCAAACCCCGCCTCCTGGCCAGGGGCCTCACCTGGTCGAGTATGTGAGAATTGGGGATCTCATTCTTCAGCCGCCATGCCACCCCCACGTGTGACTCGGGGGAGTCGAACCTGGCGTTGGTGGGTGTCCTCACGATCTCAGCTCCCAGGGCCCGCAGGACGTCCACCTGCACTGGGCAACAGTCTTTGTCTTCCCCCCAGAGCCATGGGGGACTCACCCTGCCCATCTGCCTGCTCCATCCCTCACCCCCTTGCTCGCCCTCCCCCCCATCCCTCACCCCCTTGCTCACC
>NW_007250601.1:9349-17726 GCF_000164805.1 Carlito syrichta
GATAGCCCTTCACAGCAGCAGCCAGTGCCAGCCCAATTCCTGGGGCACATGCAATGGGTAAGGGGACCTGGTGCCCTTCAAGCCCTCCCGCCCCTGCTGGAACATCAGAGTTATGCTCCACTTCCAGCTCTCCAGACTGGAAGACCCATGGGAGAGGGTACAGTAGGACCCCAAACCACCCAGCATAGCCCGTTTCCACCCTTAAATGTAGGGGTAAGAAGAGGGAATGCTAGCCAGGGTGGTGGCGGTATCTGTTGTCCCAGCTGCTCAGGAGGCTGAGGCAGGAGGATCACCTAAGCCCAGAAGGTCAAGGCTACAGTGAGCCTTGACCATGCCACTGCATAGCATCCTGGGCAATACAATGAGATCCCCAACTTAAAAAAAGGAGAGATTTCAGTCAAAGGCCAATGTGCTTAGGAAGAGGAAGACACAGGCAGAACATGAAGTCCTGATCCTCTGGGCTGTGTCCTGGGGTGTGGCAAGTAGCAACAACAGCAGTAGGAACAAACTCTGGGCGCCTGTCTTGCATGCTGGGCACCTCCAGGTACAGTCCCTGGATGCCATCACACAGGCCCTGCTGGCAGGAGGTTGGAAGAAGCTGGGCTGGGACACACCCATGGGAGGTACCCAGGAAAGGGACCAGCCAGGCGTCCCCATTCCTGTCCCTCCTGGAGGCCTTAGCACCCACTGGCTGGCCCCAGCCATCCACCTGTGTTCCCAGATGTTGGTTCGATGATGGTGTCCCCTGGCTTCAGTGTCCCAGCACGCTCGGCGTCCTCAACCATGCGCAGGCTTATGCGGTCCTTCACGCTCCCACCCGCATTGAAGAACTCACACTTGGCCACTGGGAAGCAGAAGTGAGTCAGAGAGGAAGGGGGCCCGAGACTGAGTGAGAGATTCCTGCTTATCCAGTCACCCGCTGCGCCCAGGATGAGGAAGGGGCTTGGTTTCTGAGGTCACTGCCTCTGCACCCATCTCCCACACCTGTACCTGGGCACTCACCCATGGGAGCTGTCCCCCCGAGCCCATCCTATTCACATGGCAGCTGTGAAAAGAGAAAAAGGCACCAGGAGCCCCACCAGAACCCCCGGGGACAGGAGAGTCCCAGTATGGACAAGCCGGGCATGCACTGGTGGTGGACTTGAGACCACACACCCCTTGCCAAGCCATGCCCAGTGGCCTTGGCCAGGCCAACTCAATGTCCTGAGGCCACAGGCCCATCACACCCTGCCCTGTCAGTTAGGGACCTGCCAGCCCTCCATGATGGCCTCTCATCATCCTCCCCTGTGAGGAATCCCTCGCCCAGGGAAAGGGCTCCATTTCCTCCCCGATGCAGTTAAGATGCTAGTCCCCGCCCCCCCCACCCCGGCTAAGTCCTTCTCTGTGCTTTCCTTTCCTTTTCATTGTATTTTTGTAGAGATGAGATCTCACTATGTTGCTCAGGCTGGGATTACAGGTCTGAGCCACTGTGCCTGTCCCTGTCCTTTGCCTACTGAAGGTGGAAGAAAGGCCTGGCAGGAAGACAAAGGCTGTGACCTTCCCTCAGTGCAGGTGGATGGACCCCTCCCCATCTCTTAAAAATATCTGACTGGGTTCAGTGGCTCAGCCTGTAATCCCAGCACTTTGGGAGGCTGAGGTGAGTGGATTGCCTGAGCCGGTGGGTTGGAGACCTACCCAGGCAACTTGGCAAGATCTTGTCTCTACAATAAATAAAAAATTAGCCGGGCGTGGTAGCACGCGCCTGTAGTTCCAGCTACTTAGAAGGCTCAGGCGGAAGGATCACTGGAGCCCAGCAGGTCAAGGCTGTGGTGGCCGGGAGAGTGCCACCACACTCCAGTATGGGCAACAGAGTGAGAGACCAACTCAAAAAAAAAAAATGTAAGAACCAGCCATTGTTCACAGGGGGGAAGACACCCTCCAAAATGAAATTTACTTATAAAAATTGTGTATTTATTCTTGCATGCTTAAACTTCAGCTACCTTCAGCCAGGCACAGTGGCTCATGCCTGTAATCCCAGTACTTTAGGAGGCAGAGGTGAGAAGATTGCCTCAGCCTAGGGTTTGAGACCAGCCTGGCCAACTTGGCAAGACCTCATTTCTACAATAAATTAAAAAATTAGCCGGGTGTGTTGGCATGCATCTGTAGTTCCAGCTACTTGACAGGCTGAGGTGGAAGGATTGCCTGAGCCCAGCAAGTCAAGGCTAAAGTGGCTGTGAGTACATCACTGCACTCCAGCGTGGGCAACAGAGTGAGACTTCAAATTTTTTTTAAAAATTAAAAAAAAACACAAAAAACAAAACTTCAGTTACCTTTAAAGTACTCCCTGTTTGATGTTATACACCTGTTGAGATGCCTTTTCCACTGCTCAAAACAGTTTTTGAACTTTCATTTTTGATGCCTTTTAGTGGTTCTGCCATTTTTTGTTTCACCTCTTCCACATTGGCAGAAAGTGTCCCCTTGAAGACTTTTTCATCCAGAGAAACGAAAGTCGCTCTAGGCGAGATCCAGTGAATGGGGGAGTGGGGCATGGGGGGTCATGTTGGTTTTGGTCAAAAACTGCTGAACATTCAGCGCAGTGTGGGCAAGCGTGTTCACAAATCACCCATCATGAAATGGACAAACGTGTTGAAAGAATCGCCACCAAAAAAACCCCAAAAAACTCACCGAAGCCAAACATAGCCTCTCACAGTACTAGCAGATACATGGATACTGATGTGTTCCTAAAATACTTACCTGGCAGGGGAAGCCTGTACTACAAGGGGCCTGCCCTACAAAATACAATTCTGGGGTTTTTTGAGTTCCCCCACCATATTTAGAGAATTTCTTTCCCAGAGGGGCAGAAGAGGGCCAGGCTCCCACAAGGCCCCTCCTGGGGACTGGCAATCAATTCTAAGTGCACCAAACTCCCCCACCGACTTCCTGGAGACCCCATCTGCTGCTCTTACATGTCTCCACTGCAGTGATATTTCCTCTTCTTTGTCTAGCAGGCATCTGAGTAGAAATGTCCATAACCAAGTCACTAGTTTCCTTCCCATTGCTGCTCAAACTGCACACTCCTCCAACTTCTCCATTCTAGGGTTCTTCATGGCACCCCCTGCCCCTAGCTCATTTGGCCCCACCAAAATATGTAATTCAGTCTACCCCACACCCCAGGGCCTCTACACCTGCAGCTTCCCCTGTGATGATGTTAAAATCTATCTGGGCCCTGTGCTCTTTCAAAAGAGCAATGCTTACGAATTCCCTCCACCCACCTGCATCTGGAAACAGCTTCCTGCAAAGAACTGTCATTTTCCCATATAGCTCAGATAAAAGACCCTGTGTTCACCTAGTACAAGATCAGCCACAGACCCTCTAATCCCCACTCTGTCTCATACATGATTCGCTGAACTGTCAGTCCCCATGAAACTAGCAAAACCCAGAGACAAACGCCTCCTGTCCTGCTCAATGACTGAGTCCTGTCACATCTCCCATCTAGGACTTGTCCACTGGTCTCTACAAAAGCTTGAGGCAGGACAGGCACAGTGGCTTACAGCTGTAATCGTGGCACTTTGGGAGGGTAAGGTGGGAGGGTTGCTTCAGCCCAGGAGTTTGAGACCAGCCTGAGCAACATAGTGAGACCTTGTCTCTATTAAAAACTAAAAAAAAAAAAAAAAAAAAAATTAGCTGGGCATGGTGGTGCACACTTGTAGCCCCAGTTACTTGGGAGACTGAGGCAGGAGATCGCCTGAGTCCAGAGAGTCAAGGCTGTGGTGAGCGAGATTGTGCCCCTGAACTCCAGCCTAGGTGACAGAGTGAGACCCTGATTCAAAAAAAGAAAGAAAAGCCTAAGGCAGAACCACCACACTCAGTTTCCTTACTTGCTAAGTTCTGCCTTGACCTCTGCCTGGACCTTCACACTCTCACTCCTTCACATTTAGGCTTCAGCACAAAGGTCACCCCTTTCCTGGCCATTGGCTCCAGGGGGCCATCTCAGTCACCCTCTAACATGTCACTTGTAGTTTCTTCCCAAACTTAACTGATATGCTCTCAGCCATTCATTAGCCAGCATGTTTTCTGGCTCCACAATCCATACTCCACCCCAGGGCCCTGCCTAATGGGTCCATCCCAGGATGAGCCCCCCTTCCCACCCCAACCTGCCACTGAGTCTTACATATGGTGGAGGAAGCCCCCCTCGAAGCCAGGCTACTCACAGAGCTCACACTTCAGGCCAAACTTCTTCCCGATCTTGTTGATTCTGACCATGGGGGTGTCCCCAATTTTCTTCAGAATATCAGGCAAGATTTTTGGAGATTTTGTCCTAAAACAGGAGTCAACAATTATTCAGGAAAAAAACAAAACAGAGCAGAACCAGCCCTGGCAGTCCAAGTGCATTGTTTTTTTTTTTTTTAAAATCGAGAATCAAACAGTTGGCTTTAATGAAGGAGTAGGGTGGTAGTTACAAAAATCTACATATACCTGCAACACACACACACACACTCATACACACACATGCCTGTACCTAAAAACCTACAAAAAACCAAACAATGCCAGCAATTTAGTTGATGGCATTGCAGCCATGCAAGTCTCCCAGGTTTGAAAATGTACTACAGACATGTGAGATGTTATCAGTGGGAAACTGGGTGAAGGGTGTTCTCTATTATTTTTGGAACTTCTTGTGTTGAATTATTTCCAAATAAAAGTGTTAAAATTGGCTGGGTACAGTGGATCAAGTCTATAATCCCAGCACTGTGGGAGGATTGCTTGAGGCCAAGAGTTTGAGACCAGCCTGAGCAACATAGTGAGAACCACTTCTCTACCAAAAAACACAACAAAGTTAAAATAAGCAAACATTGACATCCAACAACAGATTCAGGTCAATCTTTTTAGAAATTCTTGGGGGCCAGGCAAGGTGACTCACGCCTGTAATCCCAGCACTCAGGGAGGCTGAGACAGGAAGATTGTTTGAGCCCAGGAGTTCCAGACTGCAGTGAACTATGATCGTATCCCTGCATTTCACCCTGGGCAATAAAGCGGAAAAGTCTTTCCCTAGGAATTCCTTTTCTTTGTTTTTTGTTTCGTTTTTATTTTTTTGAGTTGGAGTCTCACTCGGTTGCCCAGACTGGAGTGCAGTGGCCGCTCCTGGCCACCGCATCCTCGACCTGCTGGGCTCCGGTGATCCTTCCGCCTCAGCCTTCCAAGTAGCTGGAACTACAGGAGCACGCTACCAAGCCCAGCTAATTTTTGATTTATTGTAGAGACTGAGGTCTCGCCAAGTTGCTCAGGCGGGTCTTGAACCCGCGGGCTCAGGCAATCCACTCCCCTCAACCTTCCAAAGCACTGGCATTACAGGCTGAGCCACCGAGCCCGGCTTCCCTAGGAATTTCAAGTCCCTTCATGTCTCAGCATGTGGCTGCCGGGATACCTCTTTTCTTTGATGAAAGAGTGACGTGCTGACCCCAGAGCAGAGACTCCTTAGGCCTCAGGCCACCAACCAGTGACAATGACTGTAACTGTGCAGAAAACACCAGCCCAGCACATGAAGTGCTGCATCCTAGATAGAAGAGCCAAGAGTTGGGAGCAGTCACCTGTGCCCTTGGGGCCAGGGTTAACGTTCAGCCATTCTCCCAGTGGTTTTCCCACCTGACAAGATGGTAGCACAGGCACTGTCGCTGGGCCTGCGAGGCAAACCCCCAGCCAGGTAGTTTCCCAAATGGCCCCAGCGCTCCTCCTGCCACCCTCACCTCAGGGGCAGATGCCCATCCCAAGCCCTCTCTCCCATGCACATGCTCACTAAACATCCATCTGAGAACTCACAGGCCTCATCCTGGCTTGGCCCTTGCATTTCTTTCGTTTCTTTTTTTTCATTTTATCATTCTCTCTTTATTTCTAACATTTTTCAACTACATTAAGAAACAGGCACTGTCTACGATACATGTACTCACAGTTTGTCATTTTTGAATCGTTAGTACATAACTTTGTGTGAAAAAAATTACCAAACAGAATAGAGTGTTTGTGTACAGTTCTTGTGTATTACACTATTAAATCAAAACATTCTTTACTTTTGATAAGTTCAATAACTATTGCTTTTATTTTGAAATTTTTATTGTATATATCTATCTATTTTAGAGCTGTGGGTACCAGTGAGGATTTGCTACCTAAGTAGCCTGCATGCAGGTGAAATTTGGGCTTCTAGCTGGCCCTCATCCTATCCCCCACCCCACAAAGGACCAGGAACCCTTTGTGTTGTCACATGCCTCCCTCCCCTAACAGTGCCCAGGGACTTCGGATCCCACCCTTGTGCTACCTGGCCCTTGCAGCCTCAAGCCACCTCACCAGCTCAGGCACCTACTCAGTAGGCAGGTTCCTCGGTGGTGAAACTTGGACCTGGGTGGGCCCAGTTCCCCAGGGGATCCTGAGGCCTGTGAGAAATGCGACATTCCTGGGTGGAGGGAGAGACCTCTCACCCCATGGAGATTTCAATCAACATGGAGAGGGAATCCAATCCGCCCCATGGAGGTAGAGAGCAGCCCTGTCCTGCTCCCTGGAGGCCCAGAGGAGCCCAGACAGACGCTCCAGGTTGTGCTGGGGGTGGGAGGGGCTCCCTCCAGAGGCTTGGTGAAAGAAACAGCTGGGCCTGACCCCAGCCTTGGAGGCCTGGCAGGAACTCGAGCCCTCAGGGAACAGTGCTGGAGGTGAGATCATTAACTCAGGTCAGACCCACAGAAGGGAGGAGGAGAACCTGCATCCAGGAAGCCAGAGGAGGATGAGACCTGCCCCCACAAGGCAGAGGTGGGGGCATGTGAAGAACTCAGGGCTGCTGACTCAGCCCAGGGCCTGGTGTGCCTGTAAAGCCACCTGAGAATTATGCAGAGGTGATCATGGCAGGGTGGCAGGGTCGCCGGTCACTTAACAAAATGAGGAATAGAATTTGTAGGAATGAGTCTAGAGTCAACTTAGTTCAAGAACTTCGACCCTGACAGCCCCAGGAGGCCTCACTGGGGATGACCTGCAGCGTCTTAGAGTAAACCTTTACCTCCCCCATCCTGCCTCCTCTGCAGCCTCTCTCTCTCACTCTGCCATTCTCCAGCGTCCTCTTTCTAAGTCCCAGAACCCTCTGGAATGGACATCCACATGGCTGGTGCCTGCTGGCCGCTAGGCACAGCTCCTGGCCCCCAGGCCACCTCCTCCTGTGCTACCTCATGCCCCATAAAGTCTCCATGTGAGGAGCCCCTGGAGACCTTGGTCCACTGCACCTCAGTGTTCTCCTCACCGTGAGCCTCCCCAAGTGAACACACAGGTACGTGGGGCTGTCTGTCTCAGTAAGTGACGCCAGCCCCTCAGGGGCATTCTGAGGATGAGTGACCCAGCATGTGGCATGCATATCACCTCACAGCCTAGACAGCCACAGGATAAGCCTTGGTGTCATGAGCTTCCAGAGCTGTGGGATCCTCCCTGCCCACCCCACCCTGCAGGCACACCCCAGCTGCACCAGTATCTCACCCGCTGCTTTGGTTGTCTCAGCAGCGAGGGTCCATCTGTCTGGTGACTGCCTGGGGACCTCCTGAGCTCCCAACACCGAGATGAGGTGGGCAAACAGAACTTCTGGGCTTGTCAGTTTCATTACTTTCTACTGGTTCCACTGAGTACACTTACCCCCAGCCCATACATCCTGTTTTTGTTTTGTTTTGTTTTTAAAGTCAGGGTCTCATTCTGATACCCAGGCTGGAATGTAGAGGCATGATCATGGCTCACCATAGCCTCTACCTCCTGGGCTCAGGCAATCCTTCTACCTCAGTCTCCTAAGTAGCTGGGACCACAGGTGCACACCACCACACCTGGCTCATTTTTTGGATATTCTATATAGATGAGGTCTCACTATGTTGCCCAGGCTGGTCTCAAACTCCTGGGCTCAAGCAATCCTCCATCTCAGCCTCCCAAAGTGCTGAGATGACAGGTGTGAGCTACTGCACCCAGCTCTTTCTGATTTTTAAATCAAGAGCTGAAAATGCAGCCGGGCTCAGTGGCTCAGCCTGTAATCCCGCGCCCTTGGGAGGCTGAGCTGAGTGGATTGCCTGAGCCCCCAGGTTTGAGACCCGCTTGGGCAGGCGAGACCTCATCTCTACAATAAATCCAAAAATCAGCCGAGCTTAGTAGCGCATGCCTGTAATTCCGGCTACTTGGAAGGCTGAGGTGGAAGGATCGCCAGAGCCCAGCAGGTTGAGGCCGTGGTGGCCAGGAGCGGCCACTGCACTCCAGTCTGGGCGACAGAGTGAGACTCCAACTCAAAAAAAAAATCAGCCGGGCGTGGTAGCGCATGCCTGTAATTCTGGCTACTTGGAAGGCTGAGGCGGAAGGATCACCGGAGCCCAGCAGGTTGAGGCTGCGGTGGCTGGGAGGA
>NW_007250601.1:17746-21348 GCF_000164805.1 Carlito syrichta
AAAAAAAAAAAAAAAAAAGAACTGTAAATGCTGGTAGCAGCATACATGGAAGAAAAATCAACATCTGCAAAACACATTCTTTGATCCATTGTTCTATATCAAGTAGATTATACTAAGGAAATAATCAAAGATAACCTTGAGATTTATTTAGTGAGCTCGATTTACATCTCATGGTGTGGGGCAGAGATTTTTATTGCTCTTTTCTAATATATCTTCTGCATCTAAAACAGGACATGAAGTACAGTATATACTCAGGAAAGATTTGTTGATAAAATGAGTCTGTAATATTTTCTACTGCAGTTATTTATTGATTTATTTGAGTCAAGGTCTCACTCTATTGCCTAGACTGCAGTACAGTGCCATGATCACAGCTCATTGCAGCCTCAACCTCCTGGGCTCAGGTGATCCTCTGGCCTCAGCCTCCTGAGTAGCTGGGACTATAGGTGCACACCACCATGCCCAGCTAATTTTTCAGTATTTTTGTGGAGATGGGGTCTCACTATGTTGCCCAGGCTGTCTTGAACTCCTGGGCTCAAGCAATCCTCCTGCCTCAGCTTCCCAAAGTGCTGGGATTGCAGGTTACTACACCTGGCTACTGCCGTTATTTGAAATGAGAGAATTGCAAACATCTACCCAATAGAGGGCTGAACAAATTGTGATTTATTCACCCCAGTCTCAGTGCAACCATCAGAAGAACCCACTACAGAAAAATATTGAGTTGCCAGGAGATAGTTCATGACCTAGAGTTAGGCAGAAAGGGCAGGCATGACCCCAGTCACTGAAAAGACATGTACTTACCTCTGACAAGCCTGCATGTGCAGCCAGACAGACTTGGCTTACAAATTCACCTCCACCGGCCACTCAAAGTAGACACAGTCATTTATTTATTGAGCCTCTACTGTCTTGTTGGGCACTGACCTAAGTACTATGCTACCATGTAAAGAGGCCTGGGCCTCTCTGAGCCTCAGCTGACTCATTGTAAGGTGCTCCCACCTCCAGCTCACCAATCCTCCAGAATGATTACCAGGGCTTATACCCCCAGTCCTCATGGCTATGTGGCTTCCAGGCAACAAGCTTCTCCCCTTGAGGTCATGAATGGACCACACAGTGATCAAAACCCATGACTTACTGGGCCTCGTGGTGATGTGGGGAGTCGGCAACAGACCTGCCCAACTGCCAGGTGCACCTGCTGGGGGCATCAGGCCGGATCCACAGGTGCTCCTTGGCTTCCTTATCCCCCAAGAGTGACTTCTTCTGGCCCCCTTTCCCCAAGTGTGCCTCTGAGAGGTGGGGGCACCCTGCAAGCCCCTCTTCTGCCTGGGGTGTCTCGGAAGGCATGTTGAGATCTGGGGAAAGAGGAGAGAGGTATGGGTCAGGCTTTGATGCTGTCGGAGTACAGTGAGTCCTGCTGGCCTGGCCCGCCTAGGTGGGAGCTCCACTTGTTCAGATAGACCCAGGAAGAACAGGCATCAAAACAGGCTTCAGTTGCCTGTGTTTGGCCACGTCTCAAGAGGTTAATCATACAACTACCACATGACTCAGCAATTTAAACTCTAGGCACGCATACAAAAAAAAAAAACAAACAATGGCAACAGGCATCTGTACCCCATGTTCATTGTTGCATTCTTCACAATAGTCAACAGGTGAAAGCCAGACTGGGGGTGGTGTTCCACACCTGTAATCCCAGCATTTTGGGAGATCATGGTAGAAGAATCACTTGAACCTACAAGTTTGAAACCAGCCTAGATAATATAGTGAAATACTGTCTCTACAAAAAAATTTAAAAATTTAGCCAAACGTAGTGGCACATGCCTGTTGTCCCAGCTACTACTCAGGGGGTAGAGGCAGAAGGATCACCTGAACCCAGGAGGCCGAGGCTGTGAAAAGCTGTGATCGTGCCACTGCACTCAGCCTGGGTAACAGAGTAAGACCTGACTCAAAAATGGTGGAAGCAATCCAAGGGTCCCTCAATGAAAAACATGGATAAATAAAATGTGGCTTATACACACAGTATATTCTTCAGCCATAAAAAGGAAGGAAATTCTGGCACATGCTATGACATGGATGAACTTTGAGGATGTCTCTGAGTGAAATATGCAAGATACAATAAGACAAATACTACCAGGCTTGGTGGCTCATGCCTGTGATGCCAGCATTTTGGGAGGCAGATGCAAGAGTATCACCTGAGCCCAGGGTTTTGAGACCAGTCTGGGCAACTTGCTGAAACTTCATCTCTACAAAAAATCAAAACCAGTCAGGCTCGTGGCTCAGCCTGTAATCCCATGCTTTGGGAGGCTGAAGTGAGTGGATTACCTGAACCCACGGGTTCAAGACCCACCTGGGCAACTTGTAAGACCTCATCTCTACAATAAATCAAAAAATTAGCTGGGCATGGTAGCGTGTGCTTGTAGTTCCAGCTACTTGGAAGGCTGAGGTGGAAGGATCACCAGAGCCCAGCAGGTCAAGGCTATGGTGGCCAGGAATGTGCCATTGCACTCCAGGCTGGGCGACAGAGTGAGACTCCAACTCAAAAAAAAAAAAAATCAAAAAAATTAGCCAGGCGGGGTGGTGTGCACCTGTGGCTCCAGTTACTTGGAAGGCTGAGGCAGAAGGATTGCCTGAGCCCAGCAGGTTAAGGCTGCAGTGGCCATGATCATGCTACTGCACTCCAGCCTGGGGTGACAGTGAGACTCTGAAAAAAAAATACTAGCCGGGCTCAGTGGCTCAGCCTGTAATCCCATGCCTTTGGGAGGCTGAGGTGAGTGGATTGCCTGAGCCCACGGGTTCGAGACCCACCTGGACAACTTGGCGAGACCTCATCTCTACAATAAATCAAAAAATTAGCCGGGCGTGGTAGCACGCACCTGTAGTTCCAGCTACTTGGAAGGCTGAGGCGGAAGGATTGCCGGAGCCCAGCAGGTCGAGGCTGCGGGGGCCGGGAGCAGCCACTGCACTCCAGTCTGGGTGATAGAGCGAGACTTCAACTCAAAAAAATAAATAAATAAATAAATAAATAAATAAATACTGTATGATTTCACTTGTGTGAGAAAACTGAAGTGACGAAATGTCCTTCTATATCTAGCTTATTTGAGGTCCCCAGAACAGGCAAATGCACAGACAGGAGGTAGAATTGAGGTTCCTGGGGGCTGGGATCAGGGAGGGAGAGTTACTGTTGAATGGGTGCAGGACTTTGCTGGGAGGGAGGAAAAAGTTTGATATAGACAGTGATGACAGCTGCACAGCACTGTGAATGTATTTAAGGCCACTGATTGTACACTTATGAATGGTTAAATTGAGGAATGTTACGTCTATTTTACTCATGATTCAAAAAATACCCAAGAACCTAAAACAATTAAGAGAGAAAAAAAAATGGCCAGGCATGGTAACTCACGCTTGTAATCCCAGCACTTTTTGAGGCCAAGGTGAGAGGATTGCTTGAGCCCAGGAGTTCAAGACCAACCTAGGCAACATAATAAGACCTTGTCTTTAAAAAAAAAAAAAAAAATATATATATATATATATTTAAATGAGCCAGGCATGGTGGTGCGTGCCTGTAGTCCCAGTTACTTGGGCGGCTGATGTAGTGAGTTGTGATTATGCCA
>NW_007250601.1:21469-23663 GCF_000164805.1 Carlito syrichta
TGATAGGGAGGGAGGGAGGGAGGGAAGAGATCCAGGGCACTCAGAGGTGAGGCCTCTCCTGGCTGCAACTCTGCCTCCCTTCTCCAGGGGCACCATGGACAGGCGACCACACTTATCTTCAGAGAGACCAGGACTGGACTCAGCCCGCTTTGGCCTTCTTCTGTGATTCTCGACACTCAACAGGAAGACCAAGTCCACAGCCAAGTGCTACGGCCATCACTCACCGGACTGTTGACTCTGACAATTCACAGCAGTGCAAGTTCTGTAAGGAGACATGACAACAAAGTGTAATGTGGTGTCCTGAAACAGAAAAAGGATATTCAGGGAAAATATGCAAACCTGACAGAAGTATGGGTTCAGTTGACAATGTTGTTCACAATGATGATTGATGATGTAATTGGCTCATTAATATGCCATATTAATTTAAGATCTTAATAACAGGGAACCAGGCGCCATGGCTCATGCCTATAATCTCAACACTTTGAGAGGCTGAGATGAGAGAATTGCCTGAGCTCAGGGGTTTGAGACCAGCCTGGGCAACTTGGAGAACAATAAATAAAAAAATTAGTCGGTGTGGTGGTGGGTGCCTATAGCTCCAGCTATTTGGAAGGCTGAGGTGGAAGGATTGCCTGAGCCCAGCAGTTCAAGGCTACAGTGGTTGTGAGCATGCCACTGCACTCCAACTCATAAATAAACAAATAAAAATAACAGGGGAAACTGTGTGTGTGGAGGGAGGTATATGGGAACTTTACTAACTTCCCAATTTTTCTGTAAATCTAAAACTGCTTTCTTTGGTTTTGTTTTGTTTTGTTTTGAGTTTCCCACGCAAAGCCTCCAACCTTTGCAACTCACTGGGCCAGTGGCCAAATGACCAAAACAGCCCCAAATGTCCCTGGAGGGTAGTATCTTCAAGGTCTTGGGATCACAGATTTGTCTGAGAATCAGAAGTCTTTGGAGTTTCTCTCCCCCAGAAAATGGGCCCATTTTCAGAGGTTGGTGTCCCCCTGAAGCACCCAAGGGTGTCCCACGCTTCCCTCCCCAACCTTTTACAAAGCCCTAGCTGGCAGTGGAGCAACGCCTTCCCTCTGGGGTGCACAGAGTCACCTGCAGAAAGGCACAGGCCCTGTCCCCACCCGTCCTCCGGGTGGGACACCTCGGTTACGCGCGGGAGGGGCCAGAAGGCCGTGTGGACCTGACCCGGCTGACGCAGGTGGCCGCACCTCTCTTCTGGCAACTTGCCTGCCCTCCCGCAAGTAAGGGCTGCTGGGGACACTGAACGCAACTGGCCGAGTCTCCGCGGCACCCAAAGGCGCTTGGCGGGAAGCGCACTAGGTGACCCGGGTCCCAACCCGAGAATCCGGCCAGGCTCCTGCGACGCACGTGTGTCCCGGAGAGACTGGCTCCCCTAGCGGGCTCTGGCCGCACCTGAAACCGCAAGACCCTCTCGGCGTCGCGATGCCCCCGAGGGCACCCCTGTACGCTCGCACCAGCCTTCCGAAGGGGCGGCTTCGGGCCAAGTGTGGACGACCGTAAACTCAGTGCGGGAGTTTCAGGTGCGAGGCCGAGACCCTACAGCGGATCTAGAACCACTCGGCCTTCGAGAGGGACACTTTGAAGCAGAGTCGAGGACGAGGACTCCCAGGAAATCCTCGGGAGGCGGGAAGTTTCGCATCCCCGCCCCTCCCCCACCTTCCTTTGCAGGCTCCGGCTCGGCCATCGCCCGCCGGGGGTCAGAGAGGTGGGGGTCTCAGGACATCCTTCTGCCCCCACACGTGCCCAGAACGGAGCCCCGCGTGCCCTGCCCGCCCCCCCGCGGGCATCCACCGCACGTGCCGCCCGCGCAACCACACCAGTGTTTATTTACCCTCGCCCCACGCAAGCCGCAGAGAGCAATTTGCGAAACAGCCATTTCCCATCCAAAATGCCGTGAGAGATCAATGGTCAGCACCACACAGCGCATCCCCCCTGGGAACTTCCGCCCCAGGCTCCCCGCGTCGGGGCTCGCGGTCGGCTGGGGGGGGTGAGGGGACGGCGGGGGTGCGGGGACTGGGGGGGCCGGGGCCACGTGGGCGCGTAGCCCCGGCTCCAGGGCGCTCGGAACTCGAAGGCGAGCGGAGCGGCCGGACCCGCAGGGGAGCTCGGGCAGAGGGGCCGAGCCGGACCGGAGGGCCACCTGCCCCGGGCGGGAACACGG
>NW_007250602.1:0-8551 GCF_000164805.1 Carlito syrichta
CCATCCTGGGACACTGGGTCAGACCTCATCTCGGCCATCAAAAATAAATCCAAGATTAGCTGGGCGTGGTAGCACAGGCTTGTGGTTCCGGCCACTCGGGGGGCCATTGTGGAATGATTGCCTCAGCCTGGCAGGGTGGAGTCCCCTGTGGCCGTGAGCATTCCCCTGTGCTAAGACCTGGACAACAGAGCGGGATTACGACTCCAAATAATAATAATCACCACCACTGCCATAACAACCACTCCTGCCACCCAGCACTAGGAGTTACCCTTGGGTGAGAGAGAAAAAGGGACTTTCCTCCCTGTTGTTTGTGGGAGGTTTCAAGTTGGCCACCGGGCCAGTCTGTCCTGCACCTAAAAACATACGTCCCAGGAGGCCTGCCTCTACCCACCACACTCGTGCCCCATGATAAAGACACGTGTGAGCTCATGGAACAGATGGCATCGAGTTAGGGTGGCCATTGGGCACAGAGTGATCAAAATGGTCTGGCAATGCTGCAGACAGCCCAGATTTCAGTCACCTGTCTGCCAGGTTTGGGCGGGGGGAGAACTCCTTCCCTCCAATCACCGCATTGTCCACTGCTCATGCAGACTTTTCACTGGGGAGACATGAATGCCTGTCATGACGCTTGTGGAAGACACCTTTTTTGTGGCAGTAGTCTCCGTTAACCTGGCTGGGGTGTGGAACCATGATCGTGGATCCTGGGGCCTTGACCTGTGGGACTCAGGAGGTCTTCCCCCTTCAGCTTCCGAGCATTCATTACTCCAGGGGCCAAAACCCCTGACTATTTTTGAGATCTCTCTCTAAGACAAGGTCTGTCCACATTGCCTGGGCTGGTCTCCGACCCCTGGGCTTGGGCAGCTGCCTGCCTTGGCCTCCCAGGGCACAGGGCTGACTGCCATGAGCCATGGTCCCGGGCCTGGACTTGCACATTCTGTTGGCAGGGGTGACGCAAAGGAGTGCCATGGGATAGAGGCCAGCACTCTCATGTAGCCAGGACCATGGGTGCCACTATGTGTGACTCCAGTGTTTGCATTCTGGGGAGCGACGAGATCTCGTTATGTGGCCCAGGCTGGTCTCAAATTCCCGGGCTCCAGCAGTCCCCAAACTTGGCCTCTCAAAGACACAGCCAGATTGTCTGATGATCCACCATTTTTCGGGAACTCTAGGCCCAAGCCTGGGGCCTTTTTCCCAAATGATCTCTGTCTGTTCTGATCATCCCAACTCCATACACAAATGAATGCTCTTCTTTTCTTCCTTTTTTTGAGTTAGTGTCTCACTCCATCACACAGGCTGGAGGGCGGTGGCTCAATCCCATCCACGGCAACCTCGGCACTCCAGGCTCCAGCGAGCCTTCCCCCCCAGCCTTCCGAGGAGCCAGAATGTCAGATACACTTCACCACACCCAGCTGATTTGGGATGGAGTGTAGAAACAAGGACTTGCAGAGTTGCCGGGCATGTCTTGGATCCATGGGCTCAGGCAGGCCGCTAGCCTCAGCCTCCCAAAGTGCTGGGATGACGAGGCTAAGCCCTTGAGCCTGGCCTCGATCCTTCATCAAAAATGAACCAGAAGGCTTTGTGTGACGGCCCAGGCCTGGAATCCCAGTGCTCTGAGAGACTGAAGCAGGAGGATGGCTGGAGCCCAGGAGCACAAGGCCAGCCCAGGCCATGCAGGGAGATCCCATCTTCGCATCCACTGAAACCGAGATTCTGGGGTCATGGTGCCCATCGTTCTGCCCACTCCAGAAGCTGAGGTGGGTGGATTTCCAAAGCCCGCAATCTCGAGGCTGGCAGTGAATGATGGTCATGTCCCTGGGCACCAGCCTGGGCCACAGAGCCAAACCCTGTCTCCAAAAACATCAGAATCAAACACAGATTCTCAACTGCGCATGGTGTGTTCACAGGGCGACTGGCTTTAGAGACAGAAAAAAATGTGAATGAGGTTAGAAATTTCCCTGGGTGAAGGATGTGTCCCTGGCTTTTCTTGGCGGAAGGTCTTTGTTGCTGAGTCGGAGGGCCGGCCTGCCTGGGGCACATTTCTCACCTCGGGTAGGAGATCCGGCAGGTACCCGGTCAGGGAGGGTCGGGAACTCCCACAACAAAGCAGGGGCAGCCATTTGGGGGCATTAGTGCTGGAAGGTGCCAAGCTTGGGGGACCCTAACATGTGGGGGGGCAGGGATGAAAAACTGAGGGCAGAATGTTTGCAGGATAATGTATTTCTCTCTTTCTTTTCTTCCTTTCTTCCTTTCTTCCTTTCTTCCTTCCTTCCTTTCTTTCTTTCTTTCTTTCTTTCTTTCTTTCTTTCTTTCTTCCTTCCTTCCTTTTCTTTCTTTCTTTCTTTCTTTCTTTCTTTCTTTCTTTCTTTCTTTCTTTCTTTCTTTCTTTCTTTCTTTCTTTCTTTCTTTCTTTCTTTCTTTCTTTATTCTTTCCTCACTAGGCTGCCCAGGCTGCTTTCAAACCACCCAACTTGGACCAGCCTCTCAGCCTGGGCCTCCCAAACTGCTGCCATCACAGGCTTTCCATTTGGTCGACATCCTGATCTTGCTTTGTCTTGAACTCTGGGCCAGAGGCGAAACTCCCACCAAGGCCTGTCCTCATGCAAGTTTTTTTGGGTTTTGCTTGGGGTTGAGGTGGGGGCTTGCTATGGTGACCAGCCTGGTCTCGAGTTACCGGGCTATGGCAATCTCCTGTCTCAGCCTCCCTGAGTGCCAAGGAGACAGGCGTGAGTCTCCCAGCTGTCCCCACCCCCACCCCAAAGTTTTGAGAGTCAAGTTCTCAGTTTCCCAGAGGCAGTCCCTGGGAGGAGCGTGCAGGTCCATTCTATGGAATGAATCAGGAGGAGGGGTGGGTGCCCTGGTGGAGACACACACCTGTGCCAGGTGATGAGTCGGGATCTGCTCAGTGGGAGACTCTGGCTGCCCTCTCTGTGGTCCTGGGTCATCAGAAGGAATAGGGTCTTGTGGTGGGGCCATGAGAGGGGAGTGAAGGCCAGGCATGGGGGCTCACACCTGTCATTCTGGCGTTTTGGGAGGCCAAGGAGAGAGGATGGCCTGAGCCCCCGGGATCAAGCCCAGCCCGGGCTCCTTGGTGAGACCTCATTGATACAAGAAACCAGCAAAATGAACCGAGCATGGTAGTGTATGCCTGTCATTCTGTCCACTCGGGAAGCCACCATGGGAAGATCGCTGGAGCCCAGCTCATT
Organism: Carlito syrichta; assembly: GCF_000164805.1. Taxonomy (NCBI): domain Eukaryota; kingdom Metazoa; phylum Chordata; class Mammalia; order Primates; family Tarsiidae; genus Carlito; species Carlito syrichta. The sequence goes on from NW_007250602.1 coordinate 3,204, forward strand.
GAATTGGCTGTGGCTGAGGGTGGGCCCCTGTGCTTTGGCCTGGGCGACAGAGCTAGACTCTGACTCAGAATAATAATACCACCCACCACCACCACAAACACATGCCTGGCTCAGGGGCACAGCCTGTTGTCCCAGCCTTTTGGAGTCTGAGGAGAGTGGATGACCTGAGCCTGCAGATTTGGGACACTGGGCAAGACCTCATTTTGGCCATCAAAAATAAATCCAACGGTTAGCCGGGCATGATGGCACAGACCTGTGGTTACAGTCACTCGGGGGTCTGAGGTGGGAAATCACCTGAACCTGGGAGGTGGAGTCTCTGGTGGCCATGAGCGTGCCCTTGTGCTCAGGCCTGGGTGACAGAGTGAGATTCTGACTCCAAATAAAAACAATTACCACCACCGCTACCACCACTACTCCTGCCATCCAGCACAAGGAGTCACCCTCAGGGATGGGAGAGGAAAAGGCACTTTCTGGCCTGACGCTCATGGGAGGTTTCAAGTTGGTCACCAGGCATGTCCATTCCTCCCAGGGGGATTTCCTCCCAGAAGGCCTGCCTCCACCCTCCACACTCGTGTCCCACAGCGAAGACATGTGTGAGCTCATGGAACAGAATGCCCCTAGTCAGGGCAGCCATTCAGCATAGAGTGATCAAGGAGGTCTGACAACACTGCAGCCAGCCCAGGTTCTGGTCACCTGGTGTGCCCCCTTAAGAGGGTGGGAAGACCCTTTTCTCTCCTGATCACTCCATCGTCCCACATCCATGTGGACCTTCCCTTGGGAAGCCATGAAAGCCTGTTGTGATGTATGTTGGAGGCATCTTTTTTGTTGCTGGAGTGTCCGTTAGACGTGCTGGGACATGGCGGCATGATCGTTGCTTCCTGGGTTCGACCTCTGGGGATCATGTAGTCCTCCCGCCTAGGTCCCTCAGCAGCCTCGACTCTGGGGGCCACCACGCCTGACTCTATTTTGGTACTCTCTCACCTAGATGAGGTCTGGTCATGTCACCTGGGCTGTTCTCTGACCCTGGGTCTCAGGCAGCCTCCTGCTGTGGCCTCCCAGAGTCCAGGGCTGATGGGTGTGAGCCACGGTGCCTGGCCTGGAATCATATGTGCTGTCAGCAGGGGTGATGCAAAGGCACGCCCCAGGACAGAGGCTGCTGCATTCCATGTAGGTGGGACCGCAGGTGCCACCACGCACGACTTGAGGGTTGCATTTTAGGGAACAACAAAGCTCGCTACGTGACCCAGGCTGGTCTTGAACTCCTGGGCTCCAGAGTTCCCCCACCTTGGCCTCCCAAAGTCACATCTCTATTGTCTGCCTTTCCATCATCTTTTGGAAACTCTACGCCCAGGCTGGCTTCCTTCCCCAATGATCTCTGTCTGTTCACAATAATCCCAAATCCATCCACAAATGGATGCTCTTCTTTTCTTTCTTTTTTTGAATTGGAGTCTTACTCCATCACCCAGGCAGGAGGGTGGTGGCTAGCTCCCAGCCACCACAGCCTCGGCCTGCCAGGCTCCAGCGAGCCTTCCACCTCCAGCCTTCCTAGGAGATGGAACAACAGGTGCGCGCCTTCATGTCCAGCTCATTTGGGATGGAGGGTAGAGATGAAGTCTCCCTGAGTTGCCCCAGCACATCTTCAACCCATGGGCCCAGAATGGCCTCTGGCCTCAACCTCCCAATGCACTGGGATGATGGGGTTGAGACCCTGAGCCCAGCCATCCTACTTCATTGAAAAAGAAACAGAAGCTGGGAGTGGCAGACCATACCTGGAATCCCAGCGCTATGGAAGACAAAGGCATGAGGATGGCTGGAGCCTAGTAGCTCAAGGAGGCCAACCCGGGACACACAGGGAAACCCCATATTCCCACACATACAAACAGGGGTTCTGGGTTCATGGTGCCCGTCATCTTGGCCTCTCCATAGGTTGAGGCAGGAGGATTGCTGGAGCCCGGAATGTCAAGGCTGGTGGCGAATGACAGTCATGTCTCCGGACCCCAGCCTGGGTCACAGAGCCAGACCCTCTCTCCAAAAACATCAGAATCATACACAGATTCTCAACTGCGCCTGGTGAATTCAAAGAGTGACTGGCTTTTGAGCCAGGAAAAATGGGATAGGGAAAGAATGTCCCCGGGTGAGGGATGTGTCCCTGGCTTTTCTTGGTGGGAGGTCCTAGTTGCTGAGTCGGAAGTTTGGCCTGCCTGGGACTCTTTTCTCACCTTGGAGAGGAAAGCCAGCATGGACACAGCCAGGGAGCCTCGGGAACTCCCACAAAAAAGCAGGAACAGCCATTGGGGGGTTGGAGTTGGAAGGTACTGAGCTTGGGGGACCCTCACATGTGGGGGAGGTGTGAGGGGAAGGACTGATGGCAGAAGGTTTGCAGGAGAATGGATTTCTTTCTTTCTTTCTTTCTTTCTTTCTTTCTTTCTTTCCTTCCTTCCTTCCTTCTTTCTCTTTCTTTCTTTCTTTCTTTCTTTCTTTCTTTCTTTCTTTCTTTCTTTCTTTCTTTCTTTCTTTCTTTCTTTCTTTCTTTCTTTCTTTCTTTCTTTCTTTTCTTTCCCCACTAGGTTGTCCAAGCTGCTCTCAAACCGTCCCACTTGGGCCATTCTCTCAGCCTGGCCCTCCCAAACTGCTGGGATCAATGTTTTCATTTGGTTGACATTCTGGCCTTCCTGCCTGGTCTTGAACTCTGGGCCAGAGGTGCTCCTCCTGCTGTGGCCTGCCCTCACCCAAGGTTTTCAGGGTTTTGCTTGGGGTTGAGATGGGGACTTGTTATGGTGTCCAACCTGGTCTCAAGCTCCCAGGCTCCAGCCATCTTCCCGTTTCAGCTTCCCTGTTTGCCGAGGAGACATGCATGAGTCACCCATCCCTCCCTGCCTCCCAAAGGTTTGAGAGTCACCCCCTCCCTTTCCCCAAGGCAGGCCCTGGTGAAAGTGAGTGGGTCCACCCTGGGGAATGAGACAGGTAGAGGGGTGGGTGTCCTGTGGAGACACAACCCTGTGACAGGCAATCCCCCTGGGTGGCATGAGAATACTGTTAAACTAATGGTATAATGGAAAGATCTTACAAGTCAATGGAAAGGGACCAATGTCCTTTAACATGCAGAAGAGTATATACGTGTGCTTTCCCCAGGACTTCCCTAAACTATTTGGGTACAGGATTGTCTAATTAGACATGTCCAACACCCACCCCATTGAGGTACAAATGGGGAGGGATCAGCGGGAGTCTCCAGTCACCCTCTTAGTGGACTTGGGTCATCGAAGGGAGAAGGCTCACAGAGGGGCCCTGAGAGGAGTGTGAAGGTCGGGCATGGGGGCTCACGCCTGTCATCCTGGCACTCTGGGAGGCCGAGGTGAGAGGATTGCTTGAGCCCCTGGGTTCGAGACCACCCCAGGTCATGGAAGAGATGGCCCCAAGCTAGAGTGGCCATCGTTCACAGAGTGATCAAGGCAGTCCAGCAATGCCACTGTCAGTCCAGGTTCCAGCCGCCCTGTATGAAACCTTCGGGTGTGGGGAGGGCCCCTTCTGCTTCTGATCACTCCATCGTCCCTCGCCCACACGGACCTTCACCTGGGGAGCAGTGGACGCCCATCGTGATGCTCCTGGGAGGCGTGTTTTCTGTCGGCAAACTCTCTCATTCGGGCTGGGGTGCAGTGGCACAATCGTGGTTCCCAGGGCCTTGACCTACGGGGCTCAGGTGGTCCTCCCCAGACCTGGTTGCTAATTTATGGTCAGAGTTCCCAGGCATCAGTAAGTTAAGAAATCAGTTATCTAATCATTTGCCATTCTGTTATGATAAGAGGGGCTATCAGTTGCCATAGCTTTTATACGGGAGTTTAAACAACCCAAAATATCCAGGGAAAAATCTGATTTTTTAAGTAAACTAAAACGTATTGGAGGTGAACTAGAACAACCTGAAAAAGAAAAATCTTGATTAATAACAGTTTTGAGTTGTGATGAAAACAAGTGGGGCCTCCTAATAAAGAGGAATGATTAGTAAAAACAGTAATAATCTCAGCATCTCATGTAACAGGCTGGAACACTGGAGGGTTTGGGATATAACCCCAATAAGATATTTCTGAATAAATGCAACCCTCATGGCATGCTATTATTGCAAGCATAGCAACAAAAACAGTAGAGGGAGTGAGAGACGTGTTTTGAGAGCAAACCATATCCTCGGCATTGTGGGTGCCTTGATTTGCCCACATGTGGACAATCTGCACTCTCTAGTTGAAACAGCTTGACGGTAATGTCTGGGTTGAGGAGCGGGAGATGACGAATGATGAGATGCCTTCGGTCTAGTTGGTGGAGGTGGAAGTGGTTGTTGAATGTTGAGAAGTTTCAGCTTTGGCACCAACACTTTCTCTTCATCATCTGCATCCAATTCAGACTGATGGCGTTATTTATGTGTCATCTGTACCTCGATGGGGCTGGGGGCTGGACATGTCTAATTAGACAATCCTGTACCCAAATAGTTTAGGGTAAGTCCTGGGGAAAGCACAAGTATATACTCTTCTGCATGTTAAAGGACATCGGTCCCTTTCCATTGACTTGTAAGATCTTTCCATTATACCATTAGTTTAACAGTATTCTCATGACTCCAATGCCTTATCATAGCTGAATGTCCTTGAGAGTCCAAATTGAGATGATTAATTACAAACATAGCATTATTTATGATATGATGGGAAGAGCTATATCTGAATTCCTATTCCTGCAATTTAATTATATGATTATTTAACGTTTGATGGGCTCTCTCAACCATAGCTTAATCTTGAGGATTATACGGAATTCTTGTAGAATGAGAGATGCCAACCTGGGTACACAACTATTGAAAAGCTTTTGAAGCATAAGAGGAGAATTATCAGTTTTTTTTTATTGTGAAGTTGTGGGGTACAGTTAAGGGTTAGGTATACAATTGCGTTTCATTCAGGCACCCTGTTGATATGGGGTGTTTCCCCTTTCCCAGACAGATATTTACTATTGTTAATCCCATCTCCCTCCCCCCACCATAGTTTCCCAGTACGGTCAGTCATTTTCGTATAGTATTGCATTGGATGTTTAAGGTCCATTATATGAGTGAGAACATGTGATACTCAAATCTTTGTTTCTGTGAGAGGTCACTCAGTATTATAGAATTTAGTTCCATCCAGGTTGCTGCGAAATTCACGATTTTGTTCTTTTTTATGGCTGTGTAGTATTCCATCGTGTATATGTACCACATTTTTAAAATCCAGTCCTCTTTTGACGGGCAACATGGTTGTTTCCAGGTTCTTGCTATTGTGAACAATGCTGCGATAAACATGTGTGTGCAGGTATCTTTTTTATAGAGTGATTTGTGTTTTTCAGGA
>NW_007250603.1:0-6893 GCF_000164805.1 Carlito syrichta
TGGAATATTATGCAGCCATAAAGAAGGACAAAATCATGAACTTCACAGCAACCTGGATGATCTTAAAGTCTATGATAATGAGTGATCAATCACAGAAACAAAGAACTGAGTATCACATGTTGTCACTCATAAACGGACCTTGAACAATTATTGTCATACTGTAAGAAAAGGATTGGCAGTAACAGGAAACTGCCAGGGATGGGGGTTGGAGGGATTGGCTGTAGTGGGAATCTTTTAAGGGTGGGGGGACAGACCTCATCAACAAGGGTACCTGCATAATGAACATTTGCTTACCTAACCCTGAATTGTACCCCATATGTTTAAAATAAAAAATTAAAATAAAAAAAAGGAAGTTACTTTTTCCCACTCATAAGTGGATTTTGAACAAATATCATAATATTATAAGAAAATGATGTGCTGTAGTGGGAAACTGCCAGGGGAGGGGGGTGTGGGATTGGTGGTAGTGGGAAACTCCCAAGGGAGGCGGGGCATACCTCATCAACAAGGGTACCTGCATAATGAACATTTGTATACCTAACCCTGAATTGTACCCGACTCTTTAAAATAAAAAACTTCTTTAAAAAAAAAGAAAATAAGAAAAGAGACCCCCGTCCCTTTCCTTAAAGCATTTACTTTAGAAAACATATAATGGCCAGTTATTTTTGTGTCTCTTTGATATGTGTGTAAAACTTTTTAGAATCTAAATAAGCCTTTTGCCAGCTTTCTTTCTTTTCTCGAGAACGTGGGAGCCATTTCTTTGAAAAGTAAACAAGAAAGATGTCACCCCTATCTTCCAGTTTCTGTGGGAGGATAGGAGCCTAGCTTCAGTTTGCTTTGTTCCAAGTGGCAAAAGTACCACTTGTCATAAAGATGTGAATAATTTGATTTTCCTCTGGGTAAAACCATTAGCTACACAAATGGTCACCTCAATTATCAGGTGAATCTAGGATGACCATGTGTGATAAAGGGTGCTGTTGGATTCACTTAAGGACCGGTTATTGTTTATCTTAAAAACATGTATGTAATGGGTTGCATGTTCTTGGCTATATAAAAAGGGTGAGGTTTCTATCTTTGTAATCTCTTAGCAGATTGCCTGTGATGCACATCATATTCTGACTCAATGCTTATTCAATAATAAAATTGTTTTCTTTTTCTACTGTCCTTCTGGAGAGGTTTTTTTGGGTTGGGAAAAGATTTTGTTTTTAATTATATCTCCCCAATACTCTCTGTTTGCAGAGTTACCAGGGTCTGGCTAAATCCCTCCACCTGGAAGCCCAGCTCCCCTCATGTCCACTTTATATAACTTTCTTCCTCTGGGTTTCCGTTCCCAATTCTTCCTTTCTTCCCTATTTGCAAAAGAAGTGGTGACAGCTCCCTGATACTGGCTAATGCACTGTCCCTTGTGACTGCCTTTCATCTTTGTAAGCACTTCCTTTATTGAAAACTCATGTCAAATTATCCTAATTGGAGTGTGCATTGCAGATTAGATTCTTTGGAAGCAGATGCTGAGAAAGAGTTTGGTCTTTAGGATATTTTTAAGCATCCACATCTGTGGAAGGGATGAGAAGGAAGCAGGATTGAGGAGAAGGAAAGTAGAACTTTGATGCAGGTCTAAAAACATCTCAGGCAGTGCCAGAGGAGAATCTATGGCCAATTAGAATTGTCTTGCTCTGAGACTAAATGTCTGGACCTCACTACCTCTGCCACAATGGGCCATTGACCCAAGAAGGTTGTTCTCTTGGGTAAGGAAGGTCTTTGTTACCAAAACAAACCCTGAAGGAACTCACAGCTAAAAGCAATCTGCTAACAGTGCTCCAGGAGCTGGGCAACAATTTCTGCAAATGGAATCTGTTGGCAAATGCTAGGCCCACTAGAGATCACCACCCAATTCCTCTTTTTATATACATGTGGAGAGAAGATTTTCCAGCATTTCAGTATACTCCACCTTCTGATCTCTTAGAAAAGAAAGGCTAATAGGATAAACTCCAGGCACCACTGCAGTTGATCACAGGACTACATTACCTCCTGATAATGCTAATCATCTCTCCTCTTCATATTCATTCTTCAGTCCCTTCCTCTTCCATTATCTCCTCTGCTTGTCTGGGTGTCTTCATTGCATTGATCCAGATTATCACCCCAAAGGGACCTAGCCCTAATCACCATGCCATTTTCAGGATGGATCCACTTGTCTATTACCATCACAATTGGGTCTGGTAATATGAAGACACACCCAAGTGGAGTGTTGGAGTGCCACATATATTCCTCTCTGCCCCCTAGTTAAACAGTAGCCCTACCTCTTTCTGATGATATTCCTCAAATGGAGAAAATATTACATTGTTTATGAATACTATCTATTGCTCAATAATTACTTGGAAACTGACCTTCCAATTTAGAAAGTATAAGGTTTGAATCAATTGTGATTTAAAAAAAAAATAGATCTTAAGCAGCATGACGCTGAGACTGTCCCTGTTATCCATGGCTTTTAAGAGCCTCCTGCACTTTATAGCTTTCACAGAATGAAAAGTTTTGGATAATAATTTTTTTCCTAGCTATGTTTTCTTAGCCTTGACCACATAAGGGCAGGATATCGGTTTTGTTTTCTAAATTTCTCTATTTAATCATTCTTGCCTATTTTCTGAGGTAAGGATTTGATCAATAAAGTTCAGCAATTTTCTTGTTCAGTATTATCATTTTAATGTTGACTAATAATGGCATTCTTGCTGTATGGCTAACAAAACTAACACAATACTAAGGTTACTGAATTAAAGAACAATCTTTTTTTTAATTTTTAAATTTTTTAGTTTAAAGATGTGGGGTACAATTCAAGGTTAGGTATACAAATGTCCATTATGCAGGTACACTTGTTGATGAGGTGTACTCCTCTCTCCCCTGGCAGTTTCATCTTATGGGACCACCATCACATATGGTTTCTCATTGACCAAAATGTTGTTATGAGGCACATTATTGTAATGTAAATCTTTGTGTAGAAAAAGATATACACCTTTTGAACCTTTACAAATGCCTATATGTCACTGGATTAAAGGGATTTTGTAAAGGTGTCTTATGCAATATTTTATTATCATTATAAGAAGTTTTGCAGATAAAGACAAACAAAATATGTCACATATTCCACAGAATCATCATATATTACACCAGTTTTATTATCTCCAAAAAGCCTGTTTACATTGGTATAGTAGCTAGGATAACTAAAATTTAGCTCTGTGGCTTTTCACAAGAAGTAGTTGTAATTTTTCTAAGCCTTATCCATTTTTAATCATCATTTTTCTTCAATGATTTATTTCCTTAAAATCTATAGTGTATATTTTATTGTGTATAATTTATTGTGTATATTTTCTCTGAATTCTGAGTAGTCAGTTGGAATAAGATACCAAAGACAACTTTATTCCAGTTTGCAGAAGTGCTAAATTGAAGGTTGGGATCATCAAGAAGAAAGGCAACAGGTTATTTTATATGCCTGTCAGGAAACAGAAGAGTGTTAATAAATGAACACCAACAATTTCTTGTCCCATTGACCTTAGAAAGCAATCAACTTTACTGATTCACCTGCCTTGGGACCAAAGCAGTCCTGAGTAGCTTGTGCCATATGCACTGTAATACAGTCTGTCAAGTGTTCATTCACACTGTAAACTATATTAGCTAACACTTGGAAGTCCGTACCCATGAGTCTATTCCCTACAGCATGAAAACTCAAGAATATCTGTTTCAGTCCTTTACATTAAGCATCTGGGATTATTATTCTTTTGTTGTTTGTTCTGGAAATTTCCATTCTTGGCATGTAGCTTATAGCAGGTGTCTTTGAGTAGGTGTGAGAAAAGATTAGAAAACTCCTGTTAATAACAAGACTGAAACTGATCTTGGTTCTGTTTTTTTGTTTTGTTTTGGTTTTTGATTTTTTAAAATTAGCTTACTAACCAGCAATAGCAAATGGAAGAGAGTGGACTACTCTACTGGGTTATAATTTTCAAAAGAAAATAATTTAAGTGACTCAAATCAAGACTTCTTTTCAGTTAATGCACACGAGGAAACCTCTAAAAACTATTAATTGCCAGAGTAAAAACAGAATCAGGATCTTTTTTTAAAAATTCCACTCAATATTTGATATTTATTTCAACTTGACATTTCAGTAAATAAGTTTCCATATATATTGCATCTGTAAAGTTTTCAGTCCAAATACCCTAGTATTTCCAATGGCATATATTTTGAACAAAGGCCATTCCACATTCTTTAAATTTATAGATTCTCTACAATGTACAGTCTAATGCCAAATAAAGTTTTTGCTGGTTAATGTCTTTAGACATGTTTTACATTTGTACATTCAAAAGATCTGTGGTTTGAGTAAAGATAACGGTACTCTGTAAACTTCTCACCATGTCTCTATTGTTTATAACTAGATATATGATTTTCCAGTCATTATAGATACTGAAAATTTAGAGTATAAATTGTCTGATGTTGAGAAAACTTGGAATAATAGCGAAAAGGTTTACCCCATTCTGCCCATCTATAGGGAATCCCTAAATATAGATGCTCATATGTCAACCAAATATTGAATGAGAGCTAAAGGCTTTATCTCATTCCTCTCATTTATATAGTTTCATCTCAGTATGGGTTCTCATATGTCCAGCTAGTTGTATATGAGAGCAAAGGGCTTACCATGTTTTTCACATTTGTAGAGTTTTTCTCCAGTATGGATGATTATGTGTTCAGCAAATCTGCTGTGAGAGTGAATGGCTATGTCACATTCTTCACATTTGTAGGGTTTTTCTCCAGTATCAATGGACTTATGTTCAGTAAATACTTTATGAGAGCAAAAGACTTTGCCACGTTCTTCACGTTTGTAGAGTTTCTCTCCAGTGTGGCGCTTCATATGTATAGCAAATCATTTGAGAGCAAAAGATTTTGCCACATTTGTCATGTTTGTAGGATTTTTCTCCACTATGGATGGTCTTATGTGCAGCAAATCCTTTATAAGTATGAAAAGCTTTGCCACACTTTTCACATTTGTAAGGTTTCTTAACAGTATGGATCTTGACATGTCAGGCAAGTAGTGAATGAGAGTGAAAAGCTTTTCTGCATATTTCACATTTGCAGTGTTTTTCTCCAGCATGGATGGTCAATGTGTCCAGCAAATCCATTGTGAGTGAAAGATTTTGCCATATTCTTTACACCTGTAGGATTTCTCCCCAGTATGGATGGTCTTATGTCCAGCAAATCCTTAACAGAGTGAAAGGCTTTGCCACACTCATCACATTTGTATGATTTCTCCCCAGTATGGATGGTCTTATGTCCAGCAAATCCTTATTAGAGTGAAAGACTTTACCATACTCTTCACATTTGTACAGTTTCTCTCCAGTATCAATGGTCTTATGTCCAGCAAATCCTCCATGAGTACAAAAAGCTGTGCCACACTTTTCACATTTGTAGGGTTTCTCAATAGTATGCATCTTGCCATGTTGAGCAAGTAATGAATGAGAGTGAAAAGCTTTTCAATATATTTCACATTTGTAGGGTTTCTCTCCAGTATGGATTGTCTTATGTCCAGCAAGTCCATTGTGAGAGCAAAAGGCATTTCCACATTCTTCACACTTATGGTTTCTCCCCAGTATGCACCTTGATATGTCCAGCAAGTATTGAATGGGAGCAAAAGGCTTGGCCACATTCTTCATATTTGTAGGATTTCTCCCCAGTACACATGGTCTTATGTCTAGCAAATCCTACATGAGAGTGAAAGGCCTTGCCACATCTTCACATTTGTAGGTTTTTCCCCAGTATGGATGGTCTTATGTAAAGCAAAGTGAGAGTGAAAGGCTTTGCCACATTCTTGACATTTGTAGGGTTTCTCTCCACAATGCACCTTGATATATCCAACAAGCTTTGAATGGCAGCAAAAGGTTTTGCCACATTCTTCACATTTGTAGGATTTCTCCCCAGTATGCATGGTCTTATGTCCAGAAAATCCAGAGTGAGAGTGAAAGGTCTTGCTATATTCCTCACATTTGTAGGGTTTCCCTCCAGTATGGATATTCTGGTGTTCAATAAGCTTCGAGTACTGAGTAAAGCCTTTGCCACATTCTACACATTTGTAGAGTTTCACTCCAGTATGGTTGGTCTCATGGCCAGTAAATCCTCCTCGAGAGCGAAAGGCTTTGCCACATTCTTCACATCTCTAGGGTTTCTCCCCAGTATGGCTGGTCTTATGGCCAGAAAATCCTCCTGGAGAGCGAACGGCTCTGCCACATTCTTCACATTTGTAGGGTTTCTCTCTAGTATGGATCATCGTATGTTGAGTAAGATGTGAATGAGAGTTAAAGGCTTTGCCACATTCTGCACATTTGTAGGGTTTCTCTCCAGTATGGATCACTGTATGTTGAGTAAGATGTGAACAGAGTTAAAGGTTTTGCCACATTCTGCACATTTGTAGGTTTTCTGTCCAGTATGAATGGTCTTATGTCCAGCAAATTCTCCTTGAGAGTGAAAGGCTTTGCCACATTTTTCTCATTTGTAGGGTTTCTCTCCAGTATGGATCATCGTATGTCGAGTAAGGAGTGAACAAGAGTGAAAGGCTTTGCCACATTCTTCACATGTGTAGCGTTTCACTCTAGTATGGATCACTGTATGTTGAGTAAGATGTGAACGAGAGTGAAAAGTTGTGCCACATTCTTCACATTTGTAGTGTTTCACTCCAGTATGGATCACTGTATGTTGAGTAAGATATGAATGAGAGTGAAAGGCTTTGCCATATTCTGCACATTTGTAGGGTCTCTCTCCAGTATGGATCATCGTATGTTGAGTAAGGAGTGAAAGAATGTGAGAGGCTTTGCCACATTCTTCACATTTATAGGGTTTCTTTCCAGTATGGATCACAGTATGTTGAG
>NW_007250603.1:6913-13255 GCF_000164805.1 Carlito syrichta
CCTCCTCGAGAGCGAAAGGCTTTGCCACATTCTTCACATCTCTAGGGTTTCTCCCCAGTATGGATGGTCTTATGGCCAGAAAATCCTCCTGGAGAGCGAACGGCTCTGCCACATTCTTCACATTTGTAGGGTTTCTCTCCAGTATGGATCATCGTATATTGAGTAAGGAGTGAACAAATGTGAAAGGTTTTGCCACATTCTTCACATTTGTAGGGTTTCTCTCTAGTATGGATCATCGTATGTCGAGTAAGATGTGAATGAGAGTTAAAGGCTTTGCCACATTCTGCACATTTGTAGGGTTTCTCTCCAGTATGGATCACTGTATGTTGAGTAAGATGTGAACAGAAGTTAAAGGTTTTGCCACATTCTGCACATTTGTAGGTTTTCTGTCCAGTATGAATGGTCTTATGTCCAATAAATTCTCCTTGAAAGTGAAAGGCTTTGCCACATTCTTCACATTTGTAGGGTTTCTCTCCAGTATGGATCACAGTATGTTGAGTCAGATATGAATGATGAAGTCTCTCTCCCCTATGGATTCTTTCATGTCTATTTAGATAGGATGATTTCTTAAACACTTTCCCACATATATTGTGTAGATTTCCTCCACTATTTTTTTGATGTTGACTACATTTTGAGGACCGGTTAAAGGTTTTGCCATATTTGTGATTGAAAACCTTTTCAGAAATATGGATACTCTGGTGGGTAACAAATTTGGAGTGTTGATGAAAGACTTTTCTACTCGTTTCATTTGTAATGGCTATTTGCAACTGAGCATTCTATCTGCCCTTCAACCTCATGCACACTTACCCAAGATTTTTGTTAGCATAATTTCTTAAGGACATATTTACCATATTTTCCCATTGGCACCTTTCAAGTGAGTCTTCTATGCTCTTCTCTGGCAAAAGGCCTTCAGTATAATGAGAAGTCACAGCTGGAAGTTTGACTAATGTGCCATGTCTCTTCACATCCCAGGGCTCTTTCCTTTGCTCCAGACACGTAATAAGGTCTGGCTTAGAGACAGCAAGTCCTAGAAAAACCAGGTTTCTATGATTCTCTAACATCACAGTCCTGTACAATATTCGCTGAGGGGAGTCTCGGCATGCCCACTCCTCTGGAGAGAATTCTATGACCACATACTTGAATGACAACAACCCCACCTCCTGCCTTCTGAGGGTCTCAGCGTCTGTCCTCCAAATCTCCCAGGACCTGCATGTCACAAGCCAACACAGGCTAAAATGAAGATATGCAAGGCTGATGGAGGAAACTAATGCCCTGTAAGAGCCCGGAAGCTGCCCCCTCACCAGAATTGGAATCTTATAGGATGAAAAGAAGGGAGGAGTAACTGTCCTTGTGGTTTGGTTCAGGTTTTTATTCAACTGCTGTGAAACTTGTACTGGGAACAGTTTGAAAATCAGTTTTTTATGCCTCTTTCATTGGCACAGTCTCAATAGTTGTTAGAACAGTGTTTTCAAGAGCTGTTTTTTGAAAGTCTTGTGGTTTGTTGATGTAGGCAAAATTCTAAGATAGTCCCTGAGATTCACACCCAAGGATGTGCACACAGTGTATAGTCCCCTTCTCTTTGAGTATGGGTGAGAACCATAAATATGGTGAATACCGCTTCTGTGATTAGGTAATGTCATGTGGCAAAAGTAAAGATTTTGAAAGTGTGATTAAAGCCTCTAATCAAATAACCCTAATTTAATCAAAAGAAAATGAACCTGGGTCATCCTACCTGATCAGATGTCCTTTACAAGACAAAACAGGAGATAGTCTCCTGCTGAACTTAAAAAGTAATCTCACGTGTTATGAGAGGAAACAATGACAGCCATCATGTGGCAAGGATCTGAGGGAGACTTCCAGGAGCTGTGAGCTGACAACTACTAAGAAAATGGTGACCTAAGAGATGTGGCCTCAAGGAACTGAATTCTGTTGATAGCCTTAATGAGTTTGAAAGTAGATTCTTTCCCAGTCAAGCCTCCATCTAGGACTACAGCCCATCTGACATGTAAATTGCAGCCTTTGAACCCTAAGCACAAGACCCATTGAAGCTATGACTTTTCTTCTGACCCACAGGAACTATGAGAAAATACATTGATGTTTTAAGACACTGAATGAAAAGAGGGACCCTGAGAAACTTAGAATAAACTTAGTTCACATTTCGCCTCAGCATAGCAATTTTTGTTTAGACTGACAACTTTAATCTAGCACAGGTTAGACAAATAGATGAATTTCTGATAGGCAGGTTTTAGGAAGCATTCAGACATTTTACTGCATGCCAAACTGGCAGCCTACCTCACCCCCTTGGCAAATCTCCATCAGATGCAAAACAAGGACAGCCCAACCTTTCAATTTATGGTTTAGCATAATAATCTCTAGGAGACTTTCATGTTCCTTGCCAAAGGCAGAAGGTCAAAGATCACCCCTTAGCTGGCTGAAGTCATAGAAATGATAATCAGACTACCTTTTTGAAAAGGAGATTGTGGATGGAAAACGTCTGTCAGGTCTCTTGCAGGAAAAACCCTCCTCTTGTCTCCTCCCATCTAGCCCACCACCATGGCAGCAATCATGTGACTTACCCACCCATCTGCCTGCTGTCCATCACCTGAAATCAGTGTCTGCACTTACTTACCTGCCGCTCCGTGATGACGTGGAACCCAATCACCTTAATGAACTTCCCCCATCAAAGGGAAGGGTTAAAAGGACTCAACCACAAGCAGTCATTCACCATTGCCAGGCGATTGTGGCCACTGTTTTACTAGACTGTGGTGTGACTATGTGCTCTTTGAGCTATGGCCATCACGTTTCCTGGCTTTGGCCTCCTCTCTTACCTTGAGGAGGTAAATCCACCCCCCCACCTCTCTCTCTCTCTCTCTAATTTGCTTTCTGAATAAACCATGTTTTCTAATCTAATTTCTGTGCAATTCTTTGCATCTTTCACATGGCACTGTATTGCACACCAAACACCCACACCCCCAGCGGGTCTGACCTAACATTCTGGAGGCCCTGCTGGGAGTGTGACTCTAACACTGAATTTGCAGTCATTTTTTATGCAGCAATAGAAAACTAACGCACTTGGTGAATCACGATTCAAGGGGCGAGAGATAGAAATGAGGAGGGAGAAAGGGGGAAAGAAAGCAAATATCAAAGGCAAGGGTAACTGAAGATCTTGTGACATCTGTGTTCTAATCCTTTACATAATACATAACTATTTCACTAAAATTTGGACAAGGTTAACCTGAGGGAAAGAACTTATTTGGATTAGTGAGGGCATTGACAAATTTCCAAAACCCTCTAATCCATCTGTAAAGTATTTGCTGTGATTGCCCCTAAATGACAAGCATATTTTACTTCTAGAAACTAAATATTCTTGGGAATCAGCTTTTTGGCAGTCATTGTGCTAGTCTTTTCCAATGAAAGTGATGATGCATCTAATGTTAAGAAAGGTATAAAATAGCTGAAACATATTTGTATTAACATTTTATGTATGCAATATAAACCAAGGCTAGATTGAGCCTTTATTTTGTATTAGATGTATTTCTTATATCATAGGTTTGATATCAGGGTAATTCAAACTCTACTGTTAGAGCTAATTAAAAATATGGAACATAATAATCATATCTTTTTTTTTTTTTGCCACTCTCTAAGTACAAAAGTACTAGGGATTGTAAGGTAAGAGTATAAATTTTTGTTATCTGGAAAATATTTGTATAAAAATCACCTTATAATTAATCTAAGTTTGGAAACTTACCTTAGAGCAGATAAATGTCTAAAAAAAATTTCAGGTAAAAATCCAAGAATAAGAAATAGCCATGACCTTGGATGTGTTATTAGTCAGAATCATAACACTTTATAAAAATTACAAGAGAATATTTTTTAAAGCACATATTGGAAATTTTACTTTCTCTAGAAGCAAATAATGTTTTATTGCTCTTTTTTGTGTGCTGATCATTGTCTACATTTTTTTTTTTGAAATTCACAACAGCATGAAAGATAGTAAATCCTTTGAGAGTATGCAGTTGAATCACTTGAGGAAAATAGCTTTCTGCATTTGGGTAGAATGTGCAGAAAGTAAATAATCACTTTTCATTGCCTCACTTGGAAATGGATCGCTTTTCTTTCAAATTATTTGCTTCTTTTCTCTTTATTTTTGTTTTAATAATTTTAATATGTATTTATAGGTATGTGTTTGAGTCTACTGTGTAGTGCAAATGTGCAGTAGGAGAGCTTGGCATTTTCAGACTGTAAGGGAGAGGGATTATGGGAACGTAGGTTTAGATGAGGATGGCAAATAATAAAATTCTAAGCCATCTTATGGAATACAATTTCCTTTAATAATCAAGTCAGAGTAGATTTTACAAAATTTATAATTATATAAGCAACGTCTACTTCTGTCCAAGAAGGAGTAACAAGAATAGGATTTACCCTCCCACCTAAAACAATGCAAAATGGACAAAAAATATAAAATGCTGATTCTTCAAGACATTCACTATCAGACAACAAAGATCAGTGATTGATGAGAGTCATAGAAAAAATTAGGTGATATCTACCATTGTCCAGCTTATCGCCTTGAGGGAGATTCCAGTATAAAATTCAAGAATAGGGATCCTACATAAAACCTAGCAAACTCTCTGAGTTTAGCATTCAAGGTGGAGAGTCTGGGGAGATCAAAGTGGTCAGAGTTTTCAGGACAGAATAATAGAGAGAGCCACACAGAGAAAGAATACAGGAGACCTACAAGAGAGATGCCTTCAAGTATTTAAGCAGGGCATTAATCAATGCATGCGTGTAAGAAAAATACTTGAGGACTGAAAAGAACTACCCAAAAGAATTAGAAGAAACAGCACTCCTACCTCCCATAGGGCTGAGAGTAATGCTTGTTTCTAAGAACCAGCTTGGAAAATCTGATAATTCAAGAGAAATTTGGTAGAGTAACTAGATGAATTGCCTGATAAGTGAGTATTCTCTCTAGACTAAATGCTGCTCAGGTTTCACCTAGTGGATCTTTTATTTATTTATTTATTTATTTATTTATTTTATTATGAAGTTGTGGGGTACAGTGTTGCTAAGGGGAAAGTGAGATAAGGGAAGAATAACTGGAGCTTTGCAGTTTTTTCCATAACTGGAACTTTAAACAGTTACAAGTTATGTTTTAAGACAGAAAACTAAAAACTAAAAATGGCTGTGCTATTGTCCACAAGCCGATTAACCCAAGTTTATGGTATACTCTATTACGGTCCTCTCAACCCTAGTTCAGCACTCATTAGTCCCATCTCCCTTCCCCTCCCCCCCATAGTTTCCCACCACTGTCAGTCATTTTCTTATGGTAGTATGTTGGATGATCAAGGTCTACTATATAAGTGAGAACATGTGATACTCAGATCTTTGTTTCTGTGAGAGGTCACTCAGTATTATAAACTCTAGTTCCATTCAGGTTGTTGCGAAATTCATGACTTTGTTCTTTTTTATGGCTGCGTAGTATTCCATCGTGTATATGTACCACATTTTTTTAATCCAGTCCTCTTTTGACGGGCAGCATGGTTGTTTCCAGGTTCATTGTGAACAATGCTGTGACAAACATGCGTGTGCAGGTATCTTTTTTATAGAGTGATTTGTGTTCTTCAGGATATATTCCCAGTAGGGAGATTGCAGGGTCATATGGGAGGTTGGTATTTAGAGCATTTAGGAATTGCCACACTGCTTTCCACAGAGGTTGCACTAGTTTACACTCCCACCAACAGTGTAGAAGTGTTCCCTTTTCACCACACCCTCTCCAGCAGCTGTTATTTTTTGACTTGTTGATAATTGCCATTCTGACTGGGGTTAGATGGTATCTCAGTGTGGTTTTGATTTGCATCTCCCTGATGATTAGTGAGGTTGAACATTTCTTCATGTGTTTGTTGGCTGCTCGGATGTCTTCCTTTGTGAAGTGTCTGTTCATATCTTTTGCGCATTTTATAATGGGGTTGTTTGTTTTTTTCTTTTCAGCACGTTTGAGTTCCTTATAGATCCAGGATGTTAAGCCTTTGTCGGGCCTGGAGTTGGCAAATACTTTTTCCAAGTCTGTAGGCTGTCTCCCTGCTCTCTTGATGGTTTCTTTGGCTTTGCAGAAGCTTGTCAGTTTAATAAGGTCCCACTTGTCTATTTTCTCTCTTATGAGCTGTGGGTTTTGGGTTTTGTTCAGGAATTGGATGCCAGTTCCGATTTCCATGAGGGTATTTCCTTCCTTTTCTAAGGTTCTTATGGTTTGAGGTTTTACATTTAGGTCTCTGATCCATTTGGAATTAACCTTTGTGCATGGAGATAGATAGGGGTCCTGTTTCAATCTTCTGCATGTGGTCAGCC
>NW_007250603.1:13673-42961 GCF_000164805.1 Carlito syrichta
GTTTGTGTTTCCATATGAATTCCTGCATTGTTTTTTCTAGGTCTGAGAAGAATGTTGCTGGTAATTTGATGGGTATTGCATTGAATTTGTAGATTGCCTTAGGTAAGATGGCTGTCTTCACAATGTTGATTCTTCCAATCCATGAGCATGGGATATTTTTCCACTTGTTTGTGTCATCTTTGATTTCTTTGAGCAGAGTTTTGTAGTTTTCATTGTAAAGCTCTTTCACGTCTCTGGTTAGGAAGATGCCAAGGTATTTCATTTTTTTGTGTGTGGCTACTGGGAATGAAATTGTGCTTTTTATTTGGGTTTCTATTTGTTTATTATAGGTGTAAAGAAATGCGATCGTCTTTTGCACATTTATCAGTGTAAGGAGGGTTTTGACAGAATCTCTTGGGTTTTCAAGGTACACAGTCATGTCATCTGCAAAGAGAGATAACTTGACTTCCTCTTTTCCTATTTGGATACCCCTGACTGCCTTTTCTTCTCTGATTGCTCTAGTCAGGACTTCCAATACTGTATTGAACAGGAGGGGTGAGAGTGGGCATCCTTGTCTAGTTCAAGTTTTCAGGGGAAATGGTTCCAATTTTTGTCCATTTAGGAGTATGCTGGCTGTGGGTTTCTTGTAGATGGCTTTTACTATTTTGAAGTATGTTCCCCGTATGCCTAGATGTTCGAGGGTTTTTATCAAGAAGGGGTGCTGTATTTTATCAAAAACTTTTTCTGCATCTAATGATATAATCCTGTGACTTTTGTTTTGACATCTGTTGATGTATTTAATTACATTTATGGTTTTACGAATGTTGAACCAGCCTTGCATCCCAAGGATGAAGCCTATTTGGTCATGATGGATAATTTTTGAGATGTGTTGTTAAATCCAGTTTGCTAGAATCTTGTTGAGAATTTTAGCATCTATGTTCATCAAAGATATTGGCCTGTAGTTCTCTTTCTTTGTTGGATCTTGACCTGGCTTGGGTATCAATGTAATGTTAGCTTCATAAAATGATTTGAGGAGGGTTCCATCTTTCTCAATCGCCTGAAATACCTTCAGTAGGATTGGAATCAGCTCCTCCTTAAATGTCTTGTAGAATTCTGCTGGAAAGCCATCTGGTCCAGGGCTTTTTTTTAAGGTAGTTTTCTTATTACATAGTCAATTTCCTTGATTGTTATTGGTCTATTTAGGGTCTCAATTTCTTCTTGTTTCCACCTAGGCAGGTTGTGTGATGACAGAAAGTCCTCCATTTCCTTGAGGTTTTAAGTTTGTTTCCATACAAGTGTACACAGTAGTCTCTAATGATCTTTTGTATTTCTTCAGGGTCAGATGTGCCTTCATCATTTGTGTTTCTGATTGTGCTTATTTGGGTTTTTTCTCTCTTTTTCTTGGTCAGTCTAGCCAGGGGACTATCTCTCTTGTTTATCCTTTTGAAGAACCAGCTTTTTGTTTCATGGATTTTTTTAATTGTCTTTTTGTCTTCTATGTCCTGGATTTGGGCTTTTATTTTGGTGATCTGGATTCTTCTGCTGAAATTAGGGTTTTTGTGGCCTTGCTTTTCCAGCTTCCTTAGGTGACTTGTTAGGCTGTTAATTTGTGATTCTTCCATTTTCTTCATGTGCGTTTGCAGAGATATAAATTCCCCTCTTACTACAGCTTTCATGGCATCCCAGAGATTTTGGTCAGCTGTTTCTTCATTTTCCTTTGTTTCTAGGTATCTTTTGATCTCTGTTTTGATTTCATCATTGACCCAGGAGTTGTTTAGCATCATACTTTTAGTGTCCATGTCTTTGTGGGTTTTGGGCGGATCCTTGTTGGTGTTAATGTTTATTTTTATTCCACTGTGGTCCGAGAAGGTGCATGGTAAAATTTCGGTCCTTTTAAATTTGCTTATGCTTGATTTATGGCCAATTATGTGGTTGATCTTAGAATACATTCCATGTGGTGATGATAGAATGTATTCTGTGGTCTTTGGATGGAGTGTTCTGTAGGTATCACTTAAGTCTATTTGGTCAAGAGTCACATTGAGATTCTGGATCTCATTGCTGATTTTTTTGTCCTGATAATCTGTCTATGGTTGTGAGTGGGGTATTAAAGTCCCCAGTTATGATGGTGTTAGAGTCAATATCTTTCTTTAGTTTTCCTAGAAGTTGCTTTTTGAAAGTTGGCACACCTATGTTAGGTGCATATATATTTAGGATAGATGTTTCTTGTTGATGGAGTGAACTTTTTATCATTATGTAGTGGCCCTCTGTATCTTAAATTTTTGATAGCTTAAATGGTATTTTTATCTGAAATTAGGATTGTGACTCCTCCTTTCTTTTGTGTTCCATTCGCCTGAAAATTTGTTTCCCATCATCTTATTTTGAGTCTGTGCATGTCCTTTCTAGTGAGATGGGTCTCTTGAAGGCAGTATATTGTTGTCTGGTGATATTTTATCCATTTTGCCATTCTATGTCTTTTCAGTGGTGCATTTAGTCCATTCACATTCAGGCTTATTTTGGAAATGTCAGAGTTCCTCCCTTTCATAGAGTTCTTATAGAGTTGTTGTTCTTCCACATGGTTTTTTGTCTTTCTTTTGGTTTGGGGGTTGGTTCATGTGTATTTTATTCTTTTTCCTGTACTCTTGTGAAGAACATTGTTTTTTTTTCCTTGTCTTCTGTGTTGAGTATTTTCTTAAGTGTTTCAGGTAGAGGTGGTTTGGTGGCAGCATAAGTTCTTAGGGATTGGATATCTGGGAAAGATTTTAATTCTCCCTCACTGATGAAACTTAACCTGGCTGGGTAGGTTATTCTTGGTTGACATTGTTTATCTTTTAGGACTTTGAAGATAGGGCTCCAAGCTCTCCTAGCCTGCAGGGTTTCTGTAGATAAGTCTCCTGCTATTCTAATTGGTTTTCCATGGTAGGTGATCTGGCCTTTTTCTCTTGCTGATTTTAGGATTTTTTCTTTTATGCCTACTTTGTTTAGGCACATTGTTATATGTCTAGGAGTTGGTCTTCTCATTTGTTGTCTTGCAGGGGTTCTCTGAATCTCTTGTGTTTGAATTTTTGCATCACTGATTAGATAAGGGAAGTTTTCTTGAATGATCTCATGGGAAGTTTGTTCTAGTGTAGTCTCTTTCTTTCTGCCTCAGGAAGGCCAATTACTCTTAGGTTTGGTCTCTTGAAGTAATTGCTCATCTCTTGAATGTTTTGTTCTGTCTTTTTGAGCTTGTTTTCCATGTTTAAGAGTTTGGAGTAGTTCTATATTTTGGTCCTCAAGCTCTGAGATTCTTTCTTCTGCTTTCCATGCTTGCCAGTTTGTTATTTATTTCATTCACAGTATTCTTTATTACTCTTATCTCAGATATCAGCTCCTTCCTAGTTTCTTCTTGTCTCTCCTCAATTCTTTTTAATCTCTCCATTAATGTCGATATCTAGGTTTGTAGTTTGAGACCAGTCATTCTGGGGGCTCTTCATTGTTTGCATTCCGAAGTCAGTTTTGTCAGTGTCTGCCCTCCCAGGGTTCTGGGAGAGGTCCATATTCTTCTTTTGGTTTTTCTTCATTTGTGTAGATTTTCCTCTCGTCCCTGGAGCAAAAGGAGGTACAAAAGAGGAAAATAATGGAGGAAGGGGGGGTCAATAGGAAGTTAGAAAGAGAGAAGAGTAAGAGGGAAAACAGACATACATACTAACTAACAGGTGAAAAAGAGACCCAAGGCCGGAGAGAAGTGAAAAAAAAGCACAGAAGGAAAATTCCCTAAAGAATACTGGTAGCTACAGAGAGACAGACCAATAAGGTCATGAAACAGATAGTGTAAGTTAGAAAGCAAACAATAGTGAGCAAAACATACAGTCAGAATGATCAAACCAAAGGTCAAAATAAGAGATCAGACTAGTTCTGTAATCTTTCCTTAGTGGCTAAGTCACTTGAGCTCTAATCTCTAGCCTCTCCCCTTTACTTTTGTTGCAGGCAGCTAGCCTGCTGCCTGGGAGGTCTGTGACTCTTAGTTGTCTCAGTCTGTTCAGCGTAGGGGAGGGGCTTTGTCTCCTGTTTAATGATGTCACCATGGGAACCAAAGTGGAGGCTCTGATAGGAGGGTGGGGTGATGCAAATCTGCCTGGAGAATGACAGAGGTGGTAGCTTCACTTTCACTTTTAGGGATGCTCATCTGGGTCTCTGGGCGGGATCAGCTGCACAACTGGGTGCTGGATCTGGGGTGTCACCAGCAGGCTTGGGTGGAAGAGAGGGTCGGGCGTTCCCTCCTCTGGAGCTGGAAGCCTCTGATCAACACCTTACACAAGCTTGGGGTTCTGCTCCCTTACACAAGCTTGAAGTCACACGCTGAGTGCCTCAGCCAGGGTGGGTTCGGGGCTCCAGAGCTCCAAAGCTCCAAAGGGCAGGTGGTGGCCCTGGGTCCCTCACAGGGTGCCTCAGCCAGAAATGGGACCGATATCTCTGAGGGGCAGGTGCCCAGAGCCTCCCTGGGTGACCGGCAGTTTGGTGGTGGGTGCTGGGTGAGACGATGTAGCCAGGGAGGGAGCTGAGACCCGGGACTCCTGAGCAGGTGGAAGTCACATATAATGGAGCAGCTGCAGCCGGGGGCCACAATATCTGGCCCTGTGTAGGACCGAAGATCCCCGGGCCTCATACCAGTGTGGCTGGCGGTGGGCAGGGGGCCGCAGGAAGAAAAGTAAGAGTCTTTTTAGGAACTCACATTCGGAGAGTCTCATAAATTCACCTATGCCGTCACTATCTTACTGGGACTCCTCTCTTATTTTGTTTAATTTTGGTTTTACTCCTAGCAGTTTGTTAGTGCAGTTCATTATTGAAGGGAGCCCTGATGAGTTACTTTTGCAACTTCAGAGGGGCTAGGTTGCTCTAGCCCTTTTTATCATTATTATTGTTTGCTCTGGCATTTTACCTAGCATTAGAGAGTGGGAAAGCCCTGCTGCTATTTTAAAATTTGTCAACTGTGCATTCAACAAATATATGTTTACTATTTGAGGATTTTCCTGTTCTCAGGGTCATCAGATGTCACTTTATTGCTGCCTTCTTTTTTTTACAGATTCTAATGCCATGTAGGTCTTGTGACTTTTTGGTGGTTTGTTCCTACTTGCTTTTATTTTATAGGGCTTTATTTTATAGGACTGTCATCCTAATTTTATTTTAAATCTTGCCTGTGGTTTTTTGGTTTTACTGTCTAGTTGTGCTTTCTCTACATGAGGATTCAGATAACTTGAAAACTTACTGCAGCTGGGTTGTGGCTCACACCTGTAAATCCATCACTATGAGAGACGGAAGTGAGAGGATTGCCTGAGCCCATGAGTTCGAGACAAGCCTGGGCAATGTGGCAAGATCTTGTCTCTACAATTAAAAAACAAAATTAGCCAGGCATGGTGGCACATGCTGCAATTCTAGTTACTTGAAAGATTGAAGCAGAAGGATCACCTGAGCCCAGCAGGTCAAGGCTGTGGTGGCCATGTGTGTGCCACTGCACTCCAACCTGGGTGACAGAGTGAGACTCCAACTTTTTTTTAAAAAAGAAAACTTGCTGCTACTGCTTCTTGTAGATACTTAGGGAAAACAAGAAAGGGAGGTCAAATAATTTAAAATGCTCATTCTTTTGCTTAAATATTTTTTTCCTTCTTTGTCTTCAACTGGATAAAATTTCTACAGAGATGGAAGAATTTGTAACAATGAAGCAACAGCTCCAGGAGAAGGAGGATCTCATTGGTACTTTGCAAGCCTAGCTCAGCCAGACACAGGCAGAGCTAGCTGCACAGGTAAGGGTAGAGGGTAGCCCTCAAATTAGGATAAAGAACCATAAAGTCCAATAGGATATTACAGTCTATTCAGTCACTTTTATAAATCTTAGTAGCTGGGCAAGGTGGCTCACACCTATAATCCCAGGACTTTGGGAGACTGAGATGAGAGAATTGCCTGAGTCCACAGGTTTGAGACCAGTCTGGGCAACCTGGTGAGACCTCATCTCTACAATAAATTAAAAAATTAGCTGGGTGTGGTGGCATGTGCCTATAGTTCCACTACTTGGAAGGTTGGGGTGGAAGGGTCACCTGAGCCCAGCAGATCAAGGCTGCAGTGGCCATGAGCATGCCACTGCACTCCAGCCTGGGCAACAGAGTGAGACTCCAACTCAAAAAGAAAAAAAAAAGGAAAATCTTAATAGATAAAGCTATAGTAACTAGAATGTTATAGTAGTATCAGAGAGTGTGCAATAGAAGAAATTATAAGATGTTTTATAGGTAAGTTTGTCATTAGGGGATGCAAGAAAACCTCAGAAAGGCTTATTTACCCTTATGAATTTGCTGTAATTTAATTGGTGGCTGTTTCTTAGTTCTACAGGTCCAGAAACTTGATTTTATTAGCACACAGGTTCAGTCTCTTAGGAATGGGCTTGTGCTGAGTTCAAAAGAGTCTGATAGGTAAACCAAAAGGAATACAAATAATGGGTCCATTCTTTCCCTACAATAATCTCTTAATGGGAAAATAAATTCTAATCAGAAGATTTCTTAGTGAACCTGCAGTGAGAAAGTGGTGTAGGTTATGTAATTTAATGTTAAATGGCACCAATACATGGCATTCTTTTCCCTATTTATTTCTGCTACTAGGAACAGAGTATTTGGACTGGCATCTTTAGTTCTTTCAATTTTTGTAAATTTCCTGGTTGACCACCCATCCCCATATTTTTTCTTTGAGAATGCTTCTGAATCATGAAAGATTTTCCCTGAAGTTCCTTTGCACATAGCTAATGTTATCCATGGGGTATTTACTGATAATTTGAGCATTAGTGGTACCGTCTGTCTATTGATGGTCTACTGCTGTGTATATGGTTAAAATTGTATATCCTAAAATCCTCAGTTTTACCTATTAGTTTTTATTGTGTCCTTTCTATGTACAAGCACTATATACATGTAGGATGGGGGAATGAAACATGGTTTTTACCTATGAATTGCTTAAAATATAAGAAAACAGGATATATAAATATATTAATGGTGCCATCACAATGCAAACCATTCTGAATAAGTGCCAAAGCAAGCAGCAATACAAAGTATTTTGAGAGGTGAAAGAGATTACTGTGAATGTGACAATCAAAGAAGGTTACATGGAAAATTTGAGACTTAGGCAAAACATGATAGGTAGATAATATTCTAGACAAGCTGGGGATGGTATTTCATTCATGGAGAATGGTATGAGCAAAATCTTAGAGAAGAAAGAGAATACGGAGCATTTACATGAAAGGATGTTAGATGGTTTTGCTGATGATAGGTTTGCAGAATTCCAAATTCACAGGGAGGTCAGAATTCAGATAACCAAAAATTATGAGAACTTTTTTCTCCTATTGAGAAGGAGAGCCAAAGTTAATTCAAACTGTCACAAACTGAGAAATCAGAAATCAGAAATATTTGAAGGACCAAAGCAAAATAGGCAAGCTAAGAACTGGGCAGCATGTTTAACCATAGATCTTAAGGAAACAAATAAGCGCGCGTGCGCACGCGCGCGCACACACACACACACACACACACACACACACACACACACACTCTAAAAACACATCAGAAACAGTGATACTGAGAAACTCACAATTAAATTTCATTCTACTAAGAGTCAGTTACAAATGAACATGATTTAGAAGGCTGCCAATAATGAGAACTGAAAGCAGCTGTCTGAGGAGGTGGTGTAGGTTTGGAAGCACAGTAAGTTCTTTGGTAGAAGCAGTTCTTTGAAAATAAGACTAGAATGATAGATTTGTATTTCCAGTTGTAGAGAATCTTGAATCAAAGATAAATTTACTTGAAATTTCACTTATAGGACATGAGAATTTCATTTAAAGTTTCTGAGCATGAAAGTGATATTGAAAGAAGTGCCCAGGGTTTAACTGAAATCTAACTTCACTTTGTATGTTTAATATCCTAATGTTTCTAGTACTTTAAAAAAATACACTTGTGTATTTGGAACATTTCTAATAATGATGAAAATATAATTTTAATTAAAATTTGTATTTAGGCTAACTTCTAATTTTGAAAAAAGGCTTTTTCTCACAACTAGAAATTATTGTCGGAACTGTCTCTCTTCCAGCTCTCTCATCTTTGACATCCAAAATTCAATTTTAAAAAAGCTACTGTGTGTCAATTCTCAGTGGCTATCTTTGGAGGGCAGTCTGTGAGTTTTGTTTGTGCAATATTTGAGGAGTGTAACTTGTGCAGTTTCTCTGGCATGTGTCTTCAGTTGAGTTCCATGCAGCAGGTGGCCCAGGAGAAAGATGCCCGCTTTGAAACACAAATTTGTCTTCATGAAGATGAGCTTCTTCAGTTAGTAACTAAGGCAGATGTGGAAACAGAGATGCCACCGGTGTGTTGCTAAAACTCAGTAGAATGATTTACCACTTGGGTTAACTAAATCATCACAGTCACTTTTCTACCTTTACCCACTGCTCTTCACTTGGTGTTAAAGTGCTCCTAATAGGCTGCTTTTTGGTGTTCTTGTCTTTGTTGCATATTATTTGTTTTTTCTTATTCTTACCTTGCCTTCTACCCTTCTAATCAGGTTGTTGGACCTAAAAAGCTGAATTTAGTTTTGAATGTATGTGGTAGTCAGATATTGGTTTCTCTTTAGTTTGCCGATTGTAGCTTCCTTCATGCATTAAAACCTAATCCAAAGCCTTCAAATCAATGAAGTTAAATTTTCAAAAAAATTAGAGGTGAAAAGGAGTGATTTTGAAGCCATGAAGTCTTTTATTAGGTAATTTTTAAATAAAAAATTCATTGTGTAGATTTTGGAAATTGGCTCCATTGCATTTGAGTTCACCATCTACTAACTCACAGTATTTGTTTTCACTTAGTGTGTAATGCAAAGTGCAGTACTGAAAGGCACTTTGGTGGTACTTTATGCTTGATCTGTTTGTTTTTAAGTGAACACTTCTAAGTTCTAAGAAATCCTTTAGAATATATGACTTAGGTAACGTTTCAAAATACAGCACTCAGCACCCAGATAAATTAATATTAATTGAATCTGCGTATCATTGATTTCTTTATTTAATACGTGTTTTTTCCATGTGCCTGCCCTGAGCATGCAACTAGGAAAAGAGGAATGGTTCTTGCCTGCAGCAAATGTTTTCTTTGTTGGGTGAGACATACATGTACCTATGTTATTAAGGCACAGGACATTTACTATATGATTTTGAAAGTGGATATGCGTCAACTTTTTCCAATTTATAAAAAGACGCCCTAATTGAGGGATTTGCTTTTGTCTTGGTTTGGTTGTTGTCGATGCTCTGGAGAAGACATTTTGGAGATTCTTTGTTGCTGCTGGATGGAGGGCATGGCATACTGGTGTCCCACTCTTTAATCTATTGTCTTCAACACCCATACATTTTTAGTATGTAAAGACCTACATGACATTTTTAAAGGTGAGAAAATTAAAGTGCTCATTTGTTATAACACTGTGTCTAAAATGTTTTCCTCTCAGAAATTGAGGGTGCGGGATAAACAGAGAAACCAGGTGCTGCCTTCTGGTCTCTACTGCCTATCTTGGGAGCATTCATTTCCACTTCAGTTTGTCAGGCGATGGGTATAAAAGCTTATTTTAAGCCTTCAGATAATTGATGCCATATATTTTTCCTTTCAACGAATATCCTGTGTTCAAGTTGTGTTATAGTACAGCGATGAACAAAGCAAATACAGTTCCCTCCCCATTGGAGCTTATAGTGCTCATGTTTACTGTTGCTCTTTTCTTTGTCTTTTTAGGTCTAGGGTCCTAGTTTCTCTAGGATGTCATAAAGGTTGAGCATTCCTTATCTGGAAATCTGAAATCGTAAATGCTCCAAAATCTTTTGAGCACCCGTGTGACACCACAAATGGAAAATTTCACACATAAGTACTAAACATGTGCTTTGTTTTATGCATGCAATTATTTTAAAATATTGTATAAAATTACCTTCAGCCTATGAGTGTAGGGCATACTTGAAACATAAATGAATTTTGTGTTTAGACTTGGGTCTTTTTTCCAAGATATCTTCTTGTGTATATGTAGATGCTCCAAAATTTGAAAATATTTGAAATCCAAAACACTTCTGGTCCCAAGCAATAAGAATAAGGAATACTCAGCCTGTATTTTCCTTTAGTGAGTTTATTTTTCATCATTTTACCCTTTCTCTGTCTTGAATGATTCTTGTGCTTTATGTCCCTTCTTTGCTTTTCTGTCAATTGACTTTCTATTGAATTGGAATTATCTCATTATGCAATGTTCCCTTGAATATAAAGGTGATCAGGGATGCTGATGATCTGAAATCTTCTATTTCTTGACTATAACCCATTCTGTCATTCCCTCCCTCATACTGTCCTGATCTTTATTCTTACTGAATTCCATTGATCTTTCTACTTTGATCCTCCATCATATTATTTCTTCTTTGGCTTCTCTTCTTTCCCTGTCCTGTTTGGACCCATGCTAAACTATTTGAACTACTCTTTTACCAGCCCTTAGATTCCTTGTGTCCCTAATCTGTCACATTCACACAGTCAAATCCTAATGCAGAAGGTGCTAGAGTCCACATTTTCTGCTTGTTTATCTGGGTGCTGAGTGCTGGAGAAAGTTAACCATCTCCTCTCTTAGTTTTCAAGTCCTTTTGAGAAAGACTTTCTCTCTCACATAGCAATGTGTTCACATTTTCTGTATCCTCACAAAACTCATATCCCGACCCCAAGTCTCCTCCCTAGCTGTCGTCAGATAGTTAGGTTCAAATCCCAGTTGTTCCACTTAGTAAACAGTTATCACATAGATAGTTGCATCTTTGTGACTTTTGGCAAATTATGTTTTAGTAGTACTATGAATCCTCACAACAACAATCCTATGTAATACTATTGTTATCCCCATTTCACAGATAAAGAAACTCAGAGAACTCATACATACCCAGGTTGATTTAGTAGCCTTCAGATTTTTCCATTAGTAAGTAAAATAGGGGTAATAGTATTTGTATCATGGGCATATCATAAGGATCATATTATGAGGAAATAGTATGTAAAAGTATATAGTCCAGTGTTGGCCCATAGAAATGGCACAGTATAATAACTAAAACTACCGTGACTCTACTGAAATCTGAAATCATTCTAGATAGTCATGTAACACTTCTGAATTGTTGAATACAAGGGGCATTTCTACTATATTTGCTATTTTTATGTTTAATTTTTTTTGTAGAAGCGAGGTCTCACTATGTTGCTCAGGGGATCTTGTACTCCTGGGCTCAAGCAGTCCTCTCACCTCAGCCTCCCAGAGTGCTGGGATTACTGGTGTGAGCCACCATGCCCATTTATATTCGATATTGGTGAACACTCATTTGTTGAACTTTTTTATTCCCTTGACAGTTATTAGTTATTAAAAGAACATTAATAGACAGTTATTAATAGAACATTGCATTCCTTTAGCTCTCTTCCTACATATCTGGAGCTTTTCTTGGGTTTGTTTTTACTTCACAGACTTCTCTTCCTGCCCATTAAACAATGTTTCCCAATGCATCAGCCTCAGTATTATTCTCCCTGATATATTATTCTCTTGTCCTCTGTTATGGTAGATATGAGACTCCATCCCTACAGCCATTAGCATCTCCCAGATATTTATCTCCCCAGTGCATTTGGTATATATCCAGTTTCCTGTTGATAATATGGTATCCCACCAGTACCTCAAACTCAAACAAGTCAAAAACCAAATTCTTTCCTTCTTAAAACCTATCATTTTTATCATATTTTCTCTCTGTTAGTGTACCACTAACTTAAAAGAATAAAACTTATTAGGCTTTCTTGTTTTCTCCATATTCTTTAACCCCTACAATTAATTATCAAGTTCTGTTGATTTTACCTCTTAAATAATTTTTGAATCTATCCTTTCTTCTTCATCAATACTGTCAATACCCCAGTACTGGCTAAGATGTTTCCTTGGATAGAGAGCATTCCCTGACATATTTTTCTCTGCCTCTGTTTTTCCTTCCCATTCCCAAATTTATCCTCTGTATAGAAATCAGAGGGAGGTAGTATCAAAAATAGGATCTGACCAAGGCTATTTATTACTTGAAAGAGCAAATTTCAAATCCTTTAACAACATGATATATAAATAGCCTTATGATTATTTTTTCAGTCTCATCTCCTACCTTTTCCTGCTAGAGCTTTACCTACTAACAATACCAAACTGCATAGATAACCATATTTTTTCCTTACATCTATATTTTTCTTCACCTGTTTCTCTGACTAATGATGCTTGCCTAGCTGATTTATTATTATTTAAATCTTAGATTAGATGGTTCTTCTTTTATGAAGGTCACCCTAACTTTTCCTTTTCTGCTCCCATTAATACCTTTTAAGCATCTCTCATGGCCTTGGTCGTTTTGTATTATACTTATCTCTTTCAGTGTCTCTGAATGAACTCTGAGTTCTTTTTTTTTTTTTTGAGTTGGAGTCTCACTCTGTCACCCAGACTGGAGTGCAGTGGCCACTCCCAGCCACCGCAGCCTCAACCTGCTGGGCTCCGGAGATCCTTCCGCCTCAGCCTTCCGAGTAGCTGGAACTACAGGCGCATGCTACCACACCCGGCTAATTTTTTTTTATTTATTGTAGAGATGAGGTCTCACCAAGTTGCCCAGGTGGGTCTCGAATCCGCGGACTCAGGCAATTCACTCACCTCAGCCTCCCAAGGCACGGGATTACAAGCTGAGTCACCGAGCCCGGCTAACTCTGAGTTCTTTAAAGGTAGGGAATGGATTCATTAATTATTTTTTTGAGTAACATTCCAAGCCATATACTATGATAGGTGCTGGAGAACAAAAGGAATAAAACAGACACAGTCTCTTTGCTCGTAGAAATTATTTTCTAGTGGAACAAGATAGAAATGAAAAAGAAAATGACACAAATAAATATATATAAGTACAAATAAAGTCAAAATATCAAAACCCCAAAATAAGGATCCTATGCCACTGTAGGTGTGGTTTTGAGTACCTAACTTAATCCTTCACTGAGAAGAAGCACTTCGATATACTTATTGAATGAGAAAATGTATTTATGCCTAATGATATTTGTCTTTTTTCTTAGATTCTCTCAGCAGTTATAGCAGATAGAAGCCGAGCATAATACTTTAAGGAATACTGTGAAAAAAGGGGGAGACCAGAGTTCAAGATTCTGATGGAAAAGATGGAACTTGAAGTGGCAGAGATAAAATTATCCTTGCACAACATGCAGAAAAAAGTACATCATCTTTTGGAACTGTCTGAGCAAGTAGGCCAAGTGCAGGCTGAACTGGAGTCTCGGTCCAATGCTTTGGCGCAGAAGCACAAAGCATAAATGGAAGAGAAGGATGCTCACATTCTGGATCTTCAAAAGGATGAACAAGAGTTGACAATCTGCCTGTGATACTCTGAAGGATGGAAATTTAAAGCTTCTCCAAGGTAAGCATCATCTTCTGGAACAGTCTGAGCAAGCAGGTCAAGCTCAGGCTGAACTGGAGTCTCAGCACAGTGCTTTGGATAAGAAGCACAAAGCCAAAATGGAAAGGAAGAATGTTTATGTTCTGGGTCTTCTAAAGGCTCAACAAAAGCTGCAATCTGCCTGTGATGCTCTGAAGGGTGAAAATTCAAAGCTTCTCCACCATAAGCAACATCTTCTCGAACAGTCTGAGCAAGCAGGTCAAGCTCAGGCTGAACTGGAGTCTCGATACAGTGCTTTGGTACAGAAGCACAGAGCAGAAATGGAAGGGAAAGAGGCTCACATTCTGGATCTTCTGAAGCCTCAACAAGAGCTGCAATCTGCCTGTGATGGTCTCAAGGATCGAAATTTAAAGCTTCTTCAAGATAAGAATGAATAGAAAATTCAATCAGCCCAGGCTATTCAGCAGCTGGAAGATCAGTTTTTGATTGTTTTTGAAGTTTACGTTCTAGCACCTGAGTGACTCACATTTCATATTTTCAGGGCTCTGTTAATGAAATTATTTGCTCAAACCAATTGAATCAATAGAAAGACTGAAAAACACATTACTTCGGAACCCTCTGGTGCACTTTTCTGCCTCTGACTGAAGTTATAATGTCTTAATATTATAATTGTCATTACAGTACCAAAAACATGATAGTGATGCTCCAGATATCTGATGGAATGGTATGTGATACATGACTGATCTGAAGAGTTCAGTTACTGAAATGAGTAGGATTTGACTTAGTTTGTGGAAAGCTCAGAACAGATATAGAGATACTTAGGTAGGGAGATTAAATTGCAGAGAATCATCATTAAATCTAAAGATGGATCTCAATGTTTTTCTTAAAGGTGAACATTTCTTTTTAAAGAAAACATATCCTTTAAGAAGATATAAAGAAAATTAATTTTTAAAAATTGTGTTCTTATTAAAGTAATATATGTCCTCTCTTGATCTCTTCCTCACATCGCTCCCCACCTAACTACTGATCTGCTTTTTTGTCATTAAAGTTTTTATTTTTTAGAATTTTACATAAATTGTATGTATTCTTTTTTCTTCTTTCACCCAGCATACTTAAGATTCATCCTAATGTTGTGTGTAGAAATCATTCATTCCATTGTATTGCTGAGTATTTTGTACATTCCACAATTGTCTGTCCATTTATTCATTGATGGACAATTTGGATTGTCAGTTTTTGACTATCACAAATAAAGCAGCTATGCTTATATTTTGAGAGGATTGAAATAATGAGAAAATAAATCTTAACTACCATTGAAGTTACCATTTCTGGTACTTTTCATTCCTTGGGGATAGATCAGGGGTTAGCAATCATTTTCTGTATACAATCAAACAGTCACTATTTTAGGTTTTGTGGGTCATACAGTGTTTGTCGCAACTATTCAACCCTACCATTTTGTAGCAAGAGCAGATATAGAGCAGATGTAAACAATTATTTGGGGCTATGTTACAACAATAAAACCTTATTTATAAAAAACATGTTAGCAGACCTTCATAGTTGCCAAACCTTTGCTTCATAGCTCCATCTGGTAGCATGTTCCTTCTGTCTGAAGTACTTCCTTTAATTTATGTATGTGTGCACATGTGTGCATGTGTGTGTGTCTGTGTCTGCCCATGTGCACAAGTCTGCTGGTCATGGGTTCTTATAACATTTGTATCTTTGAAGACATCTTTATCTCACCAGTGTTGTTGAAAGACAATTTGCTGACTAGAGTTTTATATAGATTTTTTTTCTCTTTCAGTACTGTGAGGATATTACTCTGCTGTCTTTTTTGCATTTTAATACTGACAAGAAATCTGCTGTTACCTTTCTCTTTTTTCCTGGTTATTATTATAATTTTGCCACTGTTTTTGAGCACTTGGATTATAATGTATCTTGGCATAATTTTCTTTATGTTTCTCATGCTTGTGGTTCACCAAACCTTTTGAATCTCTATGCTTTCATCAATTTTGGAAAATTTTTGCCATTAATTAGTCAAATGTTTTTCTAACCCTTAATTATCTTAGATATCTTAATTGAGAACTCCAATTACATATATATTGTTACTCAAAGTTGTTTCAGAACTCACTGATGCTCTTTTAATTTTTTAATTCCTTTTTCTTGATTTCCATTTGTTTCTAATTTCTTATTTATTTATTTATTTGTTATTATAAAGATGTGGGGTACAATTCAGGGTTAGGTATGCAAATACTGATTATGCAGGCACCCTTGTTGATGAGGTGTGCCCCTCCTGCCCCTAGCAGTTTCCCTCAACTGCCAATCACACCCCCCCGATAGTTTCCCATTACTGCCAAATACTTTCTTATAGTTTTATAATTGTTCAAGTTCTATATCTTCAAGTTCACTAATATTTTCTGTTGCAGTGTTCTATTCATTGTTAGTCTCATCTGGTATATTTTTGTCAATCGCCAACATTGTAATTTTCTCCTCTAGAAGCTTGATTGAAGTTTTCAAAAGATACCATCCATTTTTGAAATTTGACTTTTTGCATATATAGAATGCAATTATAGCAACTGTTTTCATGTCTTTAATTTGTAATTCTAACATCTGTGTCAGTACTGTGTTTGTTTCAATTAATTATTCTATTTATTACCACTTATATTTTCCTGCTTCTTTGCATACTTAATAACTTTGGTTGCCAGACATTATGGATGCTCGATCTCTTTGTCTTATTAACATATTTGGGGATTTTCAAAATGCGATTCAGTTAAGTTACTTGGAAAAAGTTTGATCTTTTCAGATTTTGCTTCTTTGATTTATTAGGAGGGTTTGCATCAGTGCTCACCCAGTCCTTACTACTGAGGCAAGACTTTACTGAGAATTCTACTCAATGCCCTGTGAAGTAGAAGTCTTTTTGCATTTGGCTATAGAACTGGTATTCTTCCAGACCTGGTATGAGCACCAAGTGCCGTTTTTTAATATCTTCAGATTAGTAGTTTGGGGTAGTTCAGGTAATCTTAGATGGTTTCCTCACATTCATGTGCTGCTCTGTACTCTACTGAACACTTGTTAGGACCCTCCACAATCTCAAGTTTTCTCTTTATGTGGCTTTCTCCTATCTGGTATTCTGTGAACTCCAGCTATCTTGCTCTTCCTTGACTCTTATCACTGTCTCCTCAACTCAGGGAGTCCACTAGGCTCTACCTAGGTTCCCCCTTCTTGGATCATAGCCTGGACACTGTCTTAAGGGATTAAACGTGGTCAGTTGTAGGGCTCACCTTATTTGTTTCCTGCCTCTCAGGGATCACTATCTTTCACTGCCTAATACCCAGTATTTTTAAACTATTGTTTCATTATTTTGTCTTTTTTGGGGGTTGTTTTAGGTAGGAGGATAAATCCGTTCCACGTTACTCCATCTTCACAGAAGCAGCAGTCCTTCATTGGGTTTTTAGCTATGCTTTTTACAAAACTTTAAAGTAGTTGCTGTAGGAGGTATAATACATATCCTTAAGTTTTTAGTCTTCCTCGAGCAAACACTGTGCCACTTCACTTAAAATGTAGAAATCGCCCACTGGCTGCTCTGAAAAGTGTTTTACTTAGTCCCTTGGTCGGAATACCGGCGTGCCCCACCATGTCAGGAGCCGTGGACACCAGCTCCGAGATCACCACCAAGGACTTCAAGGAGAAGAAGGAAGTTGTGGAGGAGGCGGAAAACGGAAGAGATGCCCCTGCTCATGGGAATGCTAATGAGGAAAATGGGGAGCAGGAGGCTGACGATGAGGTAGATGGAAGAAGAGGAAGAAGAGGAAGAAGGTGGAGAGGAGGCGGAGGAGGAAGGTGATGGTGAGGTGGAGGATGGAGATGAGGATGAGGAAGCTGAGGCCACTACGGGCAAACGGGCGGCTGGAGATGATGAGGGTGATGATGTTGATACTAAGAAGCAGAAGACCGATGAGGAGGACTAGACAGCAAAAAAAGGAAAAGTTAAACTAAAAAACAAAGGCCGCCGTGACCTATTTACCCTCCACTTCCCATCTTAGAATCTAAACGTGGTCACCATCCAGATGACGCGCGCTCCACCACCCCACCAAAACCATGAGATTTTGCAACAGGGGAGGAAAAAAGAACCAAAATTTCCAAGGCCTTGCTTTTTTTCTTAAAAGTACTTTAAAAAGGAAATTTGTTTGTATTTTTTATTTACATTTTATATTTTTGTACATATTGTTAGGGGTCAGCCATTTTTAATGATCTCGGATGACCAAACTAGCCTCCGGAGCGTTCTCTGTCCTACTTCTGACTTTACTTGTGGTGTGATCATGTTCATTATAATCTCAAAGGAGAAAAAAAACCTTGTAAAAAAAAAAAAAGCAACAACAACAACAAAAAACCAATCTTATTCCGAGCATTTCAGTAACTTTTTTTGTGTATGTACTTAGCTGTACTATAAGTAGTCTGTTTGTATGAGATGGTTAAAAAGGCCAAAGAGAAAAGTTTTTTTATTTTCCTTTTTTGTCTATGACGTTGCTGTTTATTTTTTTTTTTGGCCTGTTTGATGTATGTGTGAAACAGTGTTGTCCAACAATAAATTGAAATTTTATTTTGCTGAGTTGTTCTAACAACAACAAAAATGTAGAAATCTTATAAACATATGCCCTCACCCTATTCTTTATGCCATAGTTGTTGCATATATTATACTCACAAAGGTGAAAAGTCCCTGTACACAATTTTAACACTTATGTTTTAAACAGCTGCATGTATTTGAAAGACAAGAAGAAACTATTGACCTTAATATTTACCTGCATGTCTACCATTTGCAATGCTCTTTCCTCTCTGATGATCAAATTTCCATTTGATATCATTTTTCTTCATCTTCTAGAATAACCTATAGTATTCTTATAGTACAGGTCTTTTGGTGAAAAAAATTCTCTTAGTTTTATCTAAAAATGTCTCTATTTTGTCTTTGTTCTTGAATGATATTTGTTACTGGGTATATAATTTTGGATTGCCAGTTTTTCTTTCAGAACTTTAAAGAAAGTTCTTCACTGTCTTCTGGCTTTTTTCTCCCCCTCTAACAATTGATCGGTATCATTCCAATTTGTTCCTCTCTATGTAAAGTAGAATTTTTCTAGTGCTTTTAAGAGTTTTCCTTGTATCCTTGTTTGTGATGCACTTGGTTGTGGTTTTCTTTGTCATTTTCTTGCTTGCTTTTGTTGAGTTTCTTACATGTATAACTTCATGTTTGGGCACATTTTGGCCAATTCTTTTTTTTTTTTTTTTTTTTTGAGTTGGAGTCTCACTCTGTCACCCAGACTGGAGTGCAGTGGCCGCTCCCGGCCACCGCAGCCTCAACCTGCTGGGCTCCGGCGATCCTTCCGCCTCAGCCTTCCAAGTAGCCGGAATTTCAGGCATATGCTACAATGCCCGGCTGATTTTTTGACTTATTGTAGAGATGAGGTCTCGCTGCCCAGGCGGGTCTCGAGCCCGCAGGATCAGGCAATCCACTCACCTCCGCCTCCCAAAGGCGCGGGATTACAGGCTGAGCCACCGAGCCCGGCTGGCCAATTCTTAAAGTAATTGTTCTTTCTATTCTGTCCTTCCTCTCTTCTGGCACTCCAATTATAGGTATATTCAGTCTTTTAATATTGTCCCATGTGCCCCTGAGTTTTTGTTCATTTTTTCAATGTTTTTGTATTCTTCCGTTTTCAGATTAGATAATATTTGTTGTTCTATTATCTTCAAGTTCAACAAGACTTTTTTCTGTCATCAATATTCTACTGTTAGACCTAGCCATTGAATTTTTCATTTCAAGTGTTCAGTTTTTTAGTTCTAGAACCTAAAATTGGTTCATTGTTATATTTTATTTGTCTGTACTAATATTTCCTATCTTATTCATTATGAGCATATTACTTATGTCCTAAATATAGTTGCAATAGCCTTGGTAAAATCCTTCTTTGCTACTTATAAAATCTGCATCTTTTTGTGGTTGGTCTCTGTTGATTGTGGTATTTCTTGAGATTTATTGAGAGGACAGAAAAGCTCCCACAGTGGGAGGGGACCCAAAGTGGTTGCCCTCTTTTAATTAAAAAAACTTTTTTTCAGTTGGAGTCTCATTCTGTTGCCCAGGCTAGATTACAGTGACATGCTCATGGCCACTGCAACACCTACCTGCTGGGCTCAAGTGATCCTTCCACCTCAGCCTTCCAAGTGACTGGAACTACAGGCGTGTGCCACCACGCTGGACTATTTTTTAAAAATTTATTGTAGAAGTGAGGTCCTAGCAAATTGTCCAGACTGGTCTCGAACTCCTGGGCTGAGGC
The DNA here is from genome assembly GCF_000164805.1 of Carlito syrichta. Taxonomy (NCBI): domain Eukaryota; kingdom Metazoa; phylum Chordata; class Mammalia; order Primates; family Tarsiidae; genus Carlito; species Carlito syrichta. The sequence continues at coordinate 33,387 of NW_007250603.1, forward strand.
AGTCCTCTCACCTCCACATCCCAAAGCGCTAGGACTACAGGCTTGAGCCACTGCACCTAACCACATTTTCCTATTTTTGTAATGTAATGAGTAGTTTTATATTGAATCCTGGATGTTGTGACTGTTTTGTTCTCGAGATTCTAATCTGTTATTTCTAAAATTCTGAAGAGTTTCAATTAGTTTTTATCAGCCAATAAATTGGACTCAAACTACAAACTCTGGCCTCTGGTGTAGAGCCATTAAAACTCAGTTATTTTTGCCTTAGCTGGGCTGCTTTGAGTCAGTCCAACAAATACATAAGTCATTGCTCAGCCAGAAATTTGTGCTAAGTTTCTACATAGGTCACAGGGCTCCTTGCTGATATTCTTTCTCTTCTCTTGGATTTCCCTCCTCACATTCTGGCAGCTCTGTTTATTCCAAAGTTTTTCCACTCATTCTCCAAGCCAATATCTATGGCTAGTATATTGGAGTTTTACTTGCCTGTAGAATGCAAACTGTGAACTTCCCTCAGGGTAAAAGCCATAAAAACCCTTACCTCATCTCTTGTTATTTCTTCGAACATCAAAAGATTTGTGGGCACTTATCCTGTATAGGTCCACATGGCTTGAAAATTCAGTTTCACTAAAATTGTATAGAATAGTCCTCTTGAAGAAGATATATTAAAAGACATAAAACTAAAGATGTGGCATAATTCGATATATGCCTATCATTAGGAAAACCAAACATTCTGAATGTATAAATTAAGTGCAAGATAATTTTAAGTTATACTTGGAAACAAAAAACAATTATGAGTCTTCTTTTCTTAAGTGATACATATAACTTAGCTTCTATTTATTTTTATGGAGCCCCCTTTAAAAGAGAGACTGTGTTATTCACTGGCATTAATCTAATTTTATGATGTTATTCATTTGGAAACCTGAGAATATTCTTTCTTATGTACTAAATCTGAGATTTCTAGTTTTTGTAATCCAGGCTTCAATCTTAATTTTAAGAACCAATGAACTTTATATTTGTGTGAAATTTTTGCTATATTTAGGTTAAAAAACATTCCTTCAAAGATTACCAAGGCAGATAAGTAGATGTTATTTTAAAAATATTTTCATGGCTAATGCATTTTTAGAAGACAAAAATGTTGGAGGTGATCTGGGTATTAGTATGAGGTTTATTCACTGGAGAATCATTAGTTTGTTGTCTTTCTACAATTTAGGCAGTCACTGAGGAGAATATTGCCTCTTTACAGAAGACAGTAGTAGAACTAGAGAATGAAAAGGGAAACTTGCTCCTTAGTGCTATAGGAACTGAAGGAGCTGAAAGCTGAGAATGATGTGTACAAAAGAAAATCCTAATTCTCTGTCTTCTTACCTCAAAGTGCCTCTGTTTTTATTCCTATACAGGTATGACATGTAGATTATCTGATTCTATGATAATAAAGATGCAGATAGCAGAGCCAGTAGTTATCAAAGATAAGTTTAACAATCAGAGGATGGTGCTATGTTTACATAAGTATAATATTTTGCAACGTGGGCTATAAATGCTGTAGGATTTCTATATAATTTATATTCATTTTGGAATGGTCATGGTATCCTATAGAAAGTTTCACTTGAGCAAGACCTTCATAAAATGATGAATTTTTAAGTAGGTAAAATGAAGAAAGCAAGGATAGTCTGGTAATGAATTTGTGGGATGAGGTAACATACCATTCTCAGCTTTCAGCTCCTCCAGCTCTATTGCAGCATAAACATTCAAAGGGAAAAACCACTTTGGTTTTCGCTCATGCAGTGCCGTGCTTGGAATCCTGCTCCTTCTTTTAGCCTGAGTGATTCTTACTCATCTTTAGGCCTCGACAAGGGCTTTATCTTTCTCAGGAATTTAGCTCTGTTTCCCCAAATTTGGGTTAAATGCATTTTTGTGCTTCTATAACATTCTTGTATACCTTTAACAATGTATTGAAATTATCTGTCTATGTTTGTTACTATAAGCTCTTCAAAGATAAAGTATAAGGTCTTCAAGGGCAAGGGTCATTTTTTTCCCAACCTCTCCCCAGAACTAGTGTATTACCTGGCAAATAGTGGCTACTGAATAAAGTTTTGCTGGATTGAACTGAACTTAGCATTTAATCATTAGACAATTGAAGACATATCTCCTCCCACTTATTAACTGCTTCATAAGGGCTTTACGGATTTAGTAGCATATAGTTAATGCTTTATTGACCTGCTTCATCCTGGATTAACTGGTCTACTATGCTTTATCATCTAGGGATGAGAAAGAGACTACCAAGTAAAGTTTGTAAAACTTTTATTATATTCTAAAGCCAAAATTTCCAACTTAACCATTTTACAGTTTTTCACCTAGCTCTAAATGAAGGCTTATGCACGCACGATTTCCATTTTTGCTAGTAAATAAAGAACACCACAAATTCAACTAATTATTTAACCCCCTCAGAGCACTTCTTTGGGACCTTATTCATGATGCTTATTTTGCAGTTATGCAAACAGTACCTGTCCTGTTCATGTGGCTTTCACATGATTTGGAGGTATTGAGTTCCATTCCTTTCCTCTTTTCAGTAGGGATCACTGGCCTTAAGGTTTGTCTGGTCTCTTAGGTTATCTTTGCTTTATGTGCCCTGTTCTATTCAACTCATCTTTTTTTTTATTTTTTCCAGATGGAGTCTCACTCTATTGCCCAGGCTGGAGTACAGTGGCATGCTCACGGCCGCCACAGCCTCAACCTGTTGGGTTCCAGTGATTCTTCTGCCCCAGCCTTCCAAGTAGCTAGAACTATAGGCACACGCTACCACACTTGGCTAATTTTTTGATATATTGTATAGACAAGGTCGTGCCAAATTGCCCGGGTTGGTCTCCAACCCTCAGGCTCAGGCTATCCACTCGCCTTGGCCTCCCAAAGTGCTGGGATTATAGGCTGAGCCACCAAGCCCAGACTTCAACTCATCTTTTGCACTGCCATTTCTATCACTGTACCCTTTATTCGAGTAATCTTGTAAAGTGTCTGAACATATTATATACTGCCTTGAGTTCATTTATCTCATGAATGTTCTTTTATTCATTCAGCAAATATCTATGATGCCTTTTCTATGCGCCAGACACTATTCTAGTTGCTGAAGATACCACTATGAACTTGTTAGAGGGGAAGACAGGCCATAAACATGTATACAGAAATAAGAAAATTTCAGAGAATGATAAATATTGGGATAAAAATGAAACAGTGAACTGCAAGTGAGCCTTGGGAAAGAGGAAGGGAGTAATAGAGTGGTCAGAATAGGCTCTCTGAGGACTTGAAGCTAGAATGATGAAAAGGGAACAGCCACCCAAAGAAGCTAAACAGAGAGTATTTTGAGTAGAGAAAAGAGCAGTGCAAATGCCCTGAGGTGGGAATGATCTTGATAAATTTGTAGGACAGAAAGAAGGCCATTTTTTGGGGGGTAGAGTAAACAAAAAAGGGGCAGTGCAATGTGTAAAAATTGACTTTACTTTTTATTTTATTTTTTAAATGTGTCTCTTTTAGCTTCTCAAAAAGATTATAAACTTCTTTGGGATATGAATATCAGTGCTCAATATATGTACATGGAAATTCTGGATTCTGATCCCCGTTCTCTGAACTAGCTGTATAACCTCTTCAGTTCACGTCATTTCTTGGTTTCCTCATATGGCCACTGAGAAGATTGGATAGCTCTCTTTTAGTGCTAAAAGTTGATGCCTTTGTGAATATATGTGAAAAAACATTTAAGACGTTGTGTTGTATTAATGCAAAATGTGTATTATGAATACAGTGAAATTATGGATAAATGAAGGAAAATTTCTTGCCCTAAAGGTTTCAAATTATGCCATAGACATAGCTGCTTTATTTCACCTGCCCTGGCATCCTTTCCTTTCAGGCCTTCCACTATTTGGTATACTTCACTCAGGTTCATTATCGTCATCTAGTACTACTCTGTCTTGTATCTCATTTTCTCTTATTCTCTTGCCACTTATTTATTTTTTAAAAAGTCTCCTACCTCCCCCAAACTATTTTATTTTTTCCTTGAATATTCAAATAACTTCACATGCATTCCTGTTTGTTTTTTCAAACACTCCACATCTAAAGATATTTATTTTCTGACTTTCAGAAACACTTTCTTCTCAGATTACTCTCCTGAAGTCTCAGAATAGAACTTGGGAGGCAGATAGAGAAGTCAGTGAGGTAAGTGATATGTCCCTAAAATAAACAGAACATAAACTAGATTAAGAGAAGGTAACTTGAAATGTAAACATTTCTGAAATTTTCTAGTCTTGATAGTGAAGTATATAACCTGTAGAGTGAGATCTATTTAAGAGATATCTAATGGTTATTATTTATCAACTCTCTCATTAATTTCTGAATATTTGGAATTCTTTGTCCTAAACCAACACAAATACAAGAGTTATGTATCTGGGATTTGATAACCCATTTCTCATACTGGGTTATCACTTATCTTAGCTAGACACGGTGGCTCATGCCTATAATCCCAGGATTTTGGGAGGCTGAGGTGGGAGGATCACTTGAGCCCAGAAGGTTGAGGCTGTGATGAGTCATGATCATTCCACTGCATTCCAGCCTGGGTGATAGAGTGAGACCCTAACTTTAAAAAAAGTCACTTACCTCAACTTTTTTGTTCATTTCAGAAAAAGTTTTTCAGTGAAGAAATTAAATAAGATTTCTTGAGTCACTTCTTCCTTACTTGACATAATTTTATTTAGGATTATATTTTAAAAGTATCTTTGGAGAATGCTGCTTTTTATGACCTGAAAATTATTTTATTTTATTTTTTTTGCGTTGGAGTCTCACTCTGTCACCCAGACTGGAGTGCAGTGGCCGCTCCCAGCCACCGCAGCCTCGACCTGCTGGGCTCCGGCGATCCTTCCGCCTCAGCCTTCCAGGTAGCCGGAATTACAGGCATGTGCTACCACGCCCGGTTGACTTTTTGATTTATTGTAGAGATGAAGTCTCGCTGCCCAGGCGGGTCTCGAACCCGCGGGCTCAGGCAATCCACTCACCTCAGCCTCCCAAAGGCACGGAATTACAGGCTGAGCCACCGAGCCCGGCTCTGAAAATTATTATATGAGATGTATCGTTGCTTAATATCATTCTGTTGATTTAAGATCATTATTAGCTGTATTGTGTTTCGTTAGCTGTGTTCTTCTAATTAGTAAGTCAATGATAGAATCATATATGACCTTGAGGAGTAATCTCAAGAAGTATCTGCTTGCTTATTATATCAGTCAGGGTTCTCCAGAGAAACAGAACCAACAGAATGTATATATATAGAGAGATTTATTTTAAAGAATTTACTGGTGCAGTTGTGAAGGCTAGCAAGTCCGGTAGCTGCAGGGAGGGCCAGCTGACTGGAGACCCATGGAAGAGTTGCAGTTTGAGTCCAAAAGCAGTCAATTGGATAGTAAAATTCTCTGTTTTGTGGGAGATCAGTCTTTTTTCGGTTAATGCCTTCGACTGACTGGATGAGACCCACCTACATTAGAGAGGGTAATCTGCTTTACTCAAAGTCTGCTGATTTAAATGTTAATGCCAACTAAAATTAAAAAAAACAAACCTTCACAGAAACATCTAGAATGATGTTTTACTAAATATCTGGTTACCATGGCCTAGTCAAGGTGACATAAAATTAAGCATCACACTTATATTCAATAAATTTTCATGACGCCACTGATGGTGTGTTCACAAAATTGTCATAAGAAGACTGCATTTGGAATTATAGTATTATATGGTTACTGACAAATTATCAGAGTTCAAAAGGAAAATGAATATTGTTTAGCCAATGGTGTGCTTAATGTTTTAAGATGTTCAGCAATAGTGTCTTGTGAAAACAAGATAACTTAGCTTGAAAAAGAACAGATGCAAAAGCTGGGAACTTAGTAAGAAAAAGGAAAAACAAAAGAAACAGAAGAGAGAATAAACAAAAAGGAACAGCGGGGAAAAGGAAATAAAAAAACACCACATACAGAAATTGCAAAAGGGAGGCTGACTAATGTAATTCTTTGGAATAAGAGACAATGAGTAGAAAAAGACAATAGGGGATGTAAACTTAGTCAAAAGGGGAAGACTGGTGTTAGAGGAAACAGAAGTGAGTGTGGCCAGAAAGGGTGAAGTTCTATAGTTCTCTGTCATCTCGGTATGGGATGACATTGATTCTCTCCTCAAGCCAAAAAGCTAATTAAACTGTATTATAGTGAGCAGCAGAGGGCATGATCAAGGGAAGGAAGAGAGCGAGTGCATGACATGTAAGATAGAAAAGAAGAAATAAGAATATTTAGGTAAGAGAGAAAACAAAAAGAAGTTAGCTGCATTGAAGTCTTCTGGCAAAATGCCTTGACTATATCAGGTCTTTAATATATGTAGGGATGGTCAAATAGGAATGGACATGAAAATGTCGTAAAGGAACTTTTCTCCCATGCTGAATACTATGTAGTTTTGGTCTCTAGAAATTTGAGTATGGCATAGGGTAATGCAGAGAGCAAGGAAGTTCAAAGTAACTAAAATAATGCTTATGAAAATGATGAAATAAATTTTATTAATATAACAAATAATTCTAAAAATGGGTGTATTCATCATTGTTAATAATGGGTATCAAGATAATAGCTAATATTCAATTAATAATTACTATGTGCTAGTTTCTGCTAGTAAATTGTGTAGCTAAGAAGTAAACCCAAGCAGATGGGTTGCAGAGCTTGCACTTGGCCACTACATTATTTGACAGTCTTGTGTTTGTTTCTTTATTTTCTCTCATCAAATTGGAATTTGTTTCTGGGGCAAAAACCCCCCCCAAACCTCCCCAAAACAGAGGTGTAATTGGCAAAGGTGGCCATTATCTTATGGTCATTCCCAAGCTCATTTAATAAAATGCTAATGAAATTTGCCATGGGAGCCACTGATTTTGTTTCCCAAGAAAATAATTATAGAAATAATTTGTAAAATTAAAAAATAAATAAATAAAATAAAATAAGAAAGAAAAATTTGTATAGATTGAGCAGTTTAGCACAGTAATCTTTGGTAATAACTTGGTTCATATTTTGTCAAACAAGTCTATAATTTTATACCCAAGTCCCAGAACTCCTTTTTGATTATTTGATCTTGGCAACTTATCTGAATTTACTTGTTTGATATTCTACTTGTCTGTTTAGTAGTTATTTATCTAATATTTGCAACTTTCCTATTTTAATAGATGGTTTAGGAAAAGGAATCCCATAACTTCTTCATTGGTATGGAATGAAACAACATTTTAAATTTATTTCCTGCTTCCCTGTTTATTTTTAAGGAATTCTTAGGAAAAAACAATCAGAAGTTTTATTCTGAAGATAAAAAGCTTACCTTGAAAGGAATATCTAGAAAATGAATTCAGGTTTCCTTGGGTCTTATGAATAAGACTTGATCTCAGTGCAGGATTGGAGAGTGCCCTCGGAGGCCCAATTTGGGTGACACAAACTAATTTTATAAGACTCTAGCAGTTCTATTGTGCAAAGAAGGTGTGGACCAAAAACTTTGAAGTTTTGGAAAATGCATGAAATACCAGTTTTTAGTCAGGGTTGTTTTTTTTTTTTTCAGATTATGAAACATTTAATTAAGGCTTTTCCTTTCTTTCTTAAAATATAGATCAGCGTGGCTAATATTGTCAAGCTCAACAAGAGCAGTTCTGAGGAAAGTGGACAAGATGTTCTGGAGAACACAATTCCTCAGAAACATAAAGAATTATCAGTTTTGTCACTGGAAATGAAAGAAGCTCAAGAGGAAGTTGCATTTCTTAAGTTGCAGCTCCAGGGCGAAAAGGCTGAGGGAAATCGTGAGATGTTTGACCAGAAAGAAATGAAACAGTTAGTGAATGAAGAAATCGCTCCAGTTAGAATGAAAGTGCTTCTGGAAGATACAGGACAAGATTTTCCCTTAATGCCAAAGGAAAAGAGCAGTCTTCCATCAGTGGAAAAAGAAGAACAGGTGAGCACTAAACATCAAAATAGAACATCTGAGGAAATACCTTAAATGATATTGGAATGGAATCAAACTCAAGAAAACAAGATGATGTTGATAAATCCCTTTCTGTTGTACCATATATTGGTCAGTGTCATCAGGATGTGTTGGAAAGGTTAAAAAGTCAAGTTTTGGAGCTTGAGATCAACTTTCATAAAGCAGAAGAAAACTATGATAAAAATTTAGATGAGAAAGGGAAGAAAATTTGCATCTAACCCAATGATTGAAGAGTTTAAGAAAAATGCTGAAAACACCAGCAGTGCATTCACTGCTATGTCTGAAGAAAGAGACCAGCTTTTTTCTCAGATGAAGGAACTTAGTGTAATAACAGAACTGAGGGATCAGATAAAGCAACTTGAAACAAGCCTTGCAGAAGCAGAAAGGCAAAGAAGACTGGACTACGAAAGCCAAACTTCTCATCACAGCCTTCTTACTGAACAGATCCATAGCCTCAGTATAGAAGCCAAATCTAAAAGATTTGCAAATTGAAATTTTACAGAATGAGCTGGATGATGTGCTGCTTCAGTGTTCTGAGCAGAGTACACTGATAAGAAGCCTGCAAAGCCAGCTGCAGAAGAAATAAAGTGCTTGAGGGGGCCGAATGTGTGAGGGATATCTCAAATAAGGCAGAAGAACTGTCACAGGCTCTTTCACAGAAGGAACTTGAAATAGCAAAAATGGATCAAATCTTACTAGAGAAAAAGAGAGATGTGGAAACCCTCCAAGAAGCCATCGTGGAGAAGAATCAGCAAGTGACAGGAATCAGCTTTAGTATGAGTGAGAAAAGGGTTCAGCTTAATAAAAAAAGATTTTCTCTTGGGGTTGAAATAAAGACTCCTAAAGAGCTAAATTTACTATCCAGAGCTGAAGAAACACAAAAAGAGCAAGTGGAAGAAGGTAAAGAAATTGTTTCTGGCCTTAAACATTATTATGATGAGTTGAACCCAGCAGGGCTAATAAGTAAAGAAGAACATCAACATGAATTAGATCTTCTGAAGAAAGAAAGCGAGCAGAGAAAGAGAAAGCTCCAGGCAGCTCCTATTAACATAAAGGAACTTCTACAGAGAATCAGCAGATTAGAAGAGGAATTAGCCAAAACAAGAGATGAATCTAAGAGGTCCTACTCAGTGAGAGTGGGAGGACAGAAATGGAGGATGAGTCAGAGAACAAAGAAGACTCAGAAAAATATGTGACTTCTAAGTTCCAAGAACTAGAAATTTCTTTAAAACAGACAATATCTGAGAAAGAAGTAGAGCCAGAGCATATGAAGAAAGATTTGGAAGAAAAGATGGCAGCTGAAGAACAATTACAGGCTATGGTCAAAGAGATGAATCAGAACTTACAAGATAAGACAAACCAAACAGATTTGCTCCAAGCAGAAATCACTGAAGACCGAGCAATTATCCAGAAATTAAAAACAAGTAACGCTGGGCTCGGTGGCTCAGCCTGTAATCCTGCACCTTGGGAGGCTGAGGTGAGTGAATTGCCTGAGCCCGTGGTTCAAGACCCGCCTGGGCAACTTGGCGAGACCTCATCTCTACAATAAATCAAAAGTCAGCCGG